>NC_133131.1:38445172-38597672 GCF_048418815.1 Hemitrygon akajei
CCTCCCCCACACTGACAGTAATCACACCCCTCCCCTCACACTGACAGTAATCACACCCCTCCCCTCACACTGACAGTAATCACTCCCCTCCCCCCACACTGACAGTAATCACTCCCCTCCCCTCACACTGACAGTAATCACTCGCCCTCCCCCCACACTGTCAGTAATCACACCCCTCCCCTCACACTGACAGTAATCACTCCCCCTCCCCCCACACTGACAGTAATCACTCCCCCTCCCCCACACTGACAGTAATCACTCCCCTCTCCCCCCACACTGACAGTAATCGCTCCCCCTCCCCCCACACTGACAGTAATCGCTCCCCCTCCCCTCACACTGACAGTAATCACTCCCCTCTCCTCACACTGACAGTAATCACTCCCCCTCCCCTCACACTGACAGTAACCACTCCCCTCCCCCCAGACTGACAGTAATCACTCCCCCTCCCCACACTGACAGTAATCACTCCCCCTCCCTCACACTGACAGTAATCACTCCCCTCCCCCCACACTGACAGTAATCACTCCCCCTCCTCCACACTGACAGTAATCACTCCCCTCCCCCACACTGACAGTAATCACTCCCCCTCCCCTCACACTGACAGTAACCACTCCCCTCCCCCCAGACTGACAGTAATCACTCCCCCTCCCCACACTGACAGTAATCACTCCCCCTCCCTCACACTGACAGTAATCACTCCCCTCCCCCCACACTGACAGTAATCACTCCCCCTCCCCCCACACTGACAGTAATCACTCCCCTCCCCTCACACTGACAGTAATCACTCCCCCTCCCCTCACACTGACAGTAATCACTCCCCCTCCCCTCACACTGTCAGTAATCACTCCCCCTCCCCTCACACTGACAGTAATCACTCCCCTCCCCCCACACTGACAGTAATCACTCCCCTCCCCCACACTGACAGTAATCACTCCCCTCCCCTCACACTGACAGTAATCACTCCCCTCCCCCACACTGACAGTAATCACTCCCCTCCCCCACACTGACAGTAATCACTCCCCTCCCCTCACACTGACAGTAATCACTCCCCTCCCCCACACTGACAGTAACCAATCCCCTCCCCCCAGACTGACAGTAATCACTCCCCCTCCCACACACTGACAGTAATCACTCCCCTCCCCTCACACTGACAGTAATCACTCCCCTCCCCCACACTGACAGTAATCACTCCCCTCCCCCACACTGACAGTAATCACTCGCCCTCCCCCCCACACTGACAGTAATCACTCCCCTCCCCTCACACTGACAGTAATCACTCCCCCTCCCCCCACACTGACAGTAATCACTCGCCCTCCCCCCCACACTGACAGTAATCACTCCCCTCCCCCACACTGATAGTAATCACTCCCCCTCCCCTCACACTGACAGTAATCACTCCCCTCCCCCCAGACTGACAGTAATCACTCCCCCTCCCCCCACACTGACAGTAATCACTCCCCCTCCCCCACACTGACAGTAATCACACCCCCTCCCCCCACACTGACAGTAATCACTCCCCTCCCCCCACACTGATAGTAATCACTCCCCCTCCCCCCACACTGACAGTAATCACTCCCCTCCCCCACACTGACAGTAATCACTCCCCTCCCCCCACACTGACAGTAATCACTCCCCTCCCCTCACACTGTCAGTAATCACTCCCCTCCCCTCACACTGTCAGTAATCACTCCCCCTCCCCTCACACTGACAGTAATCACTCCCCTCCCCTCACACTGACAGTAATCACTCCCCTCCCCCCACACTGACAGTAATCACACCCCCTCCCCCCACACTGACAGTAATCACTCGCCCTCCCCTCACACTGACAGTAATCACTCCCCTCCCCCACACTGACAGTAATCACACCCCCTCCCCTCACACTGACAGTAATCACTCCCCTCCCCCACACTGACAGTAATCACTCCCCCTCCCCCCACACTGACAGTAATCACTCCCCTCCCCCACACTGACAGTAATCACACCCCCTCCCCTCACACTGACAGTAATCACTCCCCTCCCCCACACTGACAGTAATCACACCCCCTCCCCCCACACTGACAGTAATCACTCCCCCTCCCCCACACTGACAGTAATCACTCCCCTCCCCCACACTGACAGTAATCACTCCCCCTCCCCCCACACTGACAGTAATCACACCCCTCCCCTCACACTGTCAGTAATCACTCCCCCTCCCCCCACACTGACAGTAATCACACCCCCTCCCCTCACACTGTCAGTAATCACTCCCCCCTCCCCTCACACTGACAGTAATCACTCCCCTCCCCCCAGACTGACAGTAATCACTCCCCCTCCCCTCACACTGTCAGTAATCACTCCCCCTCCCCTCACACTGTCAGTAATCACTCCCCTCCCCCACACTGACAGTAATCACTCCCCTCCCCTCACACTGACAGTAATCACTCCCCCTCCTCCACACTGACAGTAATCACTCACCTCCCCCACACTGACAGTAATCACTCCCCCTCCCTCACACTGACAGTAATCACTCCCCCTCCCCTCACACTGTCAGTAATCACTCCCCCTCCCCCACACTGACAGTAATCACTCCCCCTCCCCTCACACTGACAGTAATCACTCCCCCTCCTCCACACTGACAGTAATCACTCACCTCCCCCACACTGACAGTAATCACTCCCCCTCCCTCACACTGACAGTAATCACTCCCCTCCCCCCACACTGACAGTAATCACTCCCCCTCCCCCAGACTGACAGTAATCACTCCCCCTCCCCCCACACTGACAGTAATCACTCCCCCTCCCCTCACACTGACAGTAATCACTCCCCTCCCCCCACACTGACAGTAATCACACCCCCTCCCCCACACTGACAGTAATCACTCCCCCTCCCCCACACTGACAGTAATCACTCCCCCTCCCCCAGACTGACAGTAATCACTCCCCCTCCCCCCACACTGACAGTAATCACTCCCCACCCCCCACACTGACAGTAATCACTCCCCCTCCCCCACACTGACAGTAATCACTCCCCCTCCCCCCACACTGACAGTAATCACTCCCCCTCCC
The DNA here is from genome assembly GCF_048418815.1 of Hemitrygon akajei. NCBI lineage: Eukaryota > Metazoa > Chordata > Chondrichthyes > Myliobatiformes > Dasyatidae > Hemitrygon > Hemitrygon akajei. Next base: position 38,448,217 of record NC_133131.1, read on the forward strand.
CCAGACTGACAGTAATCACTCCCCCTCCCCCCACACTGACAGTAATCACTCCCCTCCCCCCACACTGACAGTAATCACTCCCCTCCCCCACACTGACAGTAATCACTCCCCCTCCCCTCACACTGACAGTAATCACTCCCCCTCCCCCACACTGACAGTAATCACTCACCCTCCCCCACACTGACAGTAATCACTCCCCTCACCTCACACTGACAGTAATCACTCCCCCTCCCCCACACTGACAGTAATCACTCCCCCTCCCCCACACTGACAGTAATCACTCACCCTCCCCCACACTGACAGTAATCACTCACCCTCCCCCACACTGACAGTAATCACTCCCCTCCCCTCACACTGACAGTAATCACTCCCCCTCCCCCACACTGACAGTAATCACTCCCCCTCCCCCACACTGACAGTAATCACTCACCCTCCCTCACACTGACAGTAATCACACCCCTCCCCCTCACACTGACAGTAATCACACCCCCCACACTGACAGTAATCACTCCCCTCCCCCCACACTGACAGTAATCACTCCCCTCCCCCACACTGACAGTAATCACACCCCTCCCCTCACACTGACAGTAATCACACCCCTCCCCCCCACACTGACAGTAATCACTCCCCCTCCCCCAGACTGACAGTAATCACTCCCCCTCCCCCCACACTGACAGTAATCACTCCCCACCCCCCACACTGACAGTAATCACTCCCCCTCCCCCACACTGACAGTAATCACTCCCCCTCCCCCAGACTGACAGTAATCACTCCCCCTCCCCTCACACTGACAGTAACCAATCCCCTCCCCCCAGACTGACAGTAATCACACCCCCTCCCCCCACACTGACAGTAATCACTCCCCTCCCCTCACACTGACAGTAATCACTCCCCTCCCCCACACTGACAGTAATCACTCCCCTCCCCACACTGACAGTAATCACTCCCCCTCCCCCACACTGACAGTAATCACTCCCCCTCCCCCAGACTGACAGTAATCACTCCCCCCTCCCCTCACACTGACAGTAACCAATCCCCTCCCCCCAGACTGACAGTAATCACACCCCCTCCCCCCACACTGACAGTAATCACTCCCCTCCCCTCACACTGACAGTAATCACTCCCCTCCCCCACACTGACAGTAATCACTCCCCTCCCCACACTGACAGTAATCACTCCCCTCCCCCACACTGACAGTAATCACTCCCCTCCCCCCACACTGACAGTAATCACTCCCCTCCCCCCACACTGACAGTAATCACTCGCCCTCCCCACACACTGACAGTAATCACTCCCCCTCCCCTCACACTGACAGTAATCACTCACCTCCCCCACACTGACAGTAATCACTCCCCTCCCCTCACACTGACAGTAATCACTCCCCCTCCCCCACACTGACAGTAATCACTCCCCTCCCCCACACTGACAGTAATCACTCCCCCTCCCCCACACTGACAGTAATCACTCACCTCCCCCACACTGACAGTAATCACTCCCCCTCCCCCACACTGACAGTAATCACTCCCCCTCCCCTCACACTGACAGTAATCACTCCCCCTCCCCCACACTGACAGTAATCACTCCCCCTCCCCCCACACTGACAGTAATCACTCCCCCTCCCCCACACTGACAGTAATCACTCCCCCTCCCCCCCACACTGACAGTAATCACTCCCCCTCCCCCCACACTGACAGTAATCACTCCCCCTCCCCCACACTGACAGTAATCACTCCCCTCCCTCACACTGACAGTAATCACTCCCCCTCCCCCCACACTGTCAGTAATCACTCCCCCTCCCCCACACTGACAGTAATCACTCCCCCTCCCCCACACTGACAGTAATCACGACCCCTCCCCCCAGACTGACAGTAATCACTCCCCTCCCCCACACTGACAGTAATCACTCCCCTCCCCCACACTGACAGTAATCACTCCCCTCCCCCCAGACTGACAGTAATCACTCCCCCTCCCCCCACACTGACAGTAATCACTCCCCTCCCCCACACTGACAGTAATCACTCCCCCTCCCCCCACACTGACAGTAATCACTCCCCTCCCCCACACTGACAGTAATCACTCCCCCTCCCCCCACACTGACAGTAATCACTCCCCCTCCCCTCACACTGACAGTAATCACGACCCCTCCCCCCAGACTGACAGTAATCACTCCCCTCCCCCACACTGACAGTAATCACTCACCTCCCCCACACTGACAGTAATCACTCCCCTCCCCCACACTGACAGTGATCACTCCCCTCCCCACACTGACAGTAATCACGACCCCTCCCCTCACACTGACAGTAATCACTCACCCTCCCCTCACACTGACAGTAATCACACCCCTCCCCCCACACTGACAGTAATCACACCCCTCCCCCCACACTGACAGTAATCACTCCCCTCCCCCCAGACTGACAGTAATCTCTCCCCTCCCCCCACACTGACAGTAATCACTCCCCCTCCCCCACACTGACAGTAATCACACCCCCTCCCCTCACACTGACAGTAATCACTCCCCTCCCCCACACTGACAGTAATCACACCCCCTCCCCCCACACTGAAAGTAATCACTCCCCTCCCCCCACACTGACAGTAATCACACCCCTCTCCCCATACTGATAGTAATCACTCCCCTCCCCACACACTGAGTAATCACTCCCCTCCCCTCACACTGTCAGTAATCACTCCCCTCTCCCATACTGACAGTAATCACTCCCCTCCTCCACACTGACAGTAATCACACCCCCTCCCCCACACTGAGAGTAATCACTCCCCTCCCCCACACTGACAGTAATCACTCACCCACCCCTCACACTGACAGTAATCACTCCCCTCCCCCCACACTGACAGTAATCACTCACCCACCCCTCACACTGACCGTAATCACTCCCCTCCCCCCACACTGACAGTAATCACTCCCCTCACACTGTCAGTAATCACTCCCCTCTCCCATACTGACAGTAATCACTCCCCTCCTCCACACTGACAGTAATCACACCCCCTCCCCCACACTGAGAGTAATCACTCCCCTCCCCCACACTGACAGTAATCACTCACCCACCCCTCACACTGACAGTAATCACTCCCCTCCCCCCACACTGACAGTAATCACTCACCCACCCCTCACACTGACCGTAATCACTCCCCTCCCCCCACACTGACAGTAATCACTCCCCCCACACTGACAGTAATCACTCCCCTCCCCCCACACTGACAGTAATCACTCCCCTCCCCCACACTGACAGTAATCACTCACCCTCCCCCTCACACTGACAGTAATCACTCCCCTCCCCCCACACTGACAGTAATCACACCCCTCCCCTCACACTGACAGTAATCACTCCCCTCCCCCACACTGACAGTAATCACTCCCCATCCTCCACACTGACAGTAATCACTCACCCTCCCCCTCACACTGACAGTAATCACTCCCCTCCCCCCACACTGACAGTAATCACACCCCTCCCCTCACACTGACAGTAATCACTCCCCTCCCCCACACTGACAGTAATCACTCCCCTCCCCTCACACTGACAGTAATCACTCCCCCTCCCCTCACACTGACAGTAATCACTCCCCTCCCCTCACACTGACAGTAATCACACCCCTCCCCTCACACTGACAGTAATCACTCCCCTCCCCCCACACTGACAGTAATCACACCCCTCCCCTCACACTGACAGTAATCACTCCCCTCCCCCACACTGACAGTAATCACTCCCCTCCCCCACACTGACAGTAATCACACCCCCTCCCCTCACACTGACAGTAATCACTCCCCCTCCCCTCACACTGACAGTAATCACTCCCCTCCCCTCACACTGACAGTAATCACTCCCCTCCCCCACACTGACAGTAATCACTCCCCCCACACTGACAGTAATCACTCCCCTCCCCTCACACTGACAGTAATCACTCACCCTCCCCCCACACTGACAGTAATCACTCCCCTCCCCTCACACTGACAGTAATCACTCACCCTCCCCCCACACTGACAGTAATCACTCCCCTCCCCCACATTGACAGTAATCACTCCCCCCACACTGACAGTAATCACTCACCCTCCCCCCACACTGACAGTAATCACACCCCTCCCCCCACACTGACAGTAATCACTCACCCTCCCCCCACACTGACAGTAATCACTCACCCTCCCCCACACTGACAGTAATCACTCCCCCTCCCCCCACACTGACAGTAATCACTCACCCTCCCCCCACACTGACAGTAATCACTCCCCTCTCCCACACTGACAGTAATCACACCCCTCCCCCACACTGACAGTAATCACACCCCTCCCCCCACACTGACAGTAATCACTCCCCCTCCCCCCACACTGACAGTAATCACTCACCCTCCCCCCACACTGACAGTAATCACTCCCCCTCCCCTCACAGTGTCAGTAATCACTCCCCTCCCCCCTCACACTGACAGTAATCACTCCCCTCCCCCCCACACTGACAGTAATCACTCCCCTCCCCTCACACTGACAGTAATCACTCCCCTCCCCCCACACTGACAGTAATCACTCCCCCTCCCCTCACACTGACAGTAATCACTCCCCTCCCCCCACACTGACAGTAATCACTCCCCTCCCCCCACACTGACAGTAATCACTCCCCTCCCCTCACACTGACAGTAATCACTCCCCTCCCCCCACACTGACAGTAATCACTCCCCCTCCCCTCACAGTGTCAGTAATCACTCCCCTCCCCCCTCACACTGACAGTAATCACTCCCCTCCCCCCACACTGACAGTAATCACTCCCCTCCCCTCACACTGACAGTAATCACTCCCCTCCCCCACACTGACAGTAATCACTCCCCTCTCCCACACTGACAGTAATCACACCCCTCCACCCACACTGACAGTAATCACACCCCTCCCCCACACTGACAGTAATCACGACCCCTCCCCTCACACTGACAGTAATCACACCCCTCCCCCACACTGACAGTAATCACTCCCCTCCCCCCACACTGACAGTAATCACTCCCCCTCCCCTCACAGTGTCAGTAATCACTCCCCTCCCCCCACACTGACAGTAATCACTCCCCCTCCCCTCACAGTGTCAGTAATTACTCGCCCTCCCCCCACACTGACAGTAATCACTCCCCCTCCCCCACACTGACAGTAATCACTCACCCTCCCCCCACACTGACAGTAATCACTACCCCTCCCCTCACACTGACAGTAATCACTCCCCTCCCCCACACTGACAGTAATCACTCCCCTCCCCCCCACACTGACAGTAATCACTCCCCCTCCCCTCACAGTGTCAGTAATTACTCGCCCTCCCCCCACACTGACAGTAATCACTCCCCCTCCCCTCACACTGACAGTAATCACTACCCCTCCCCCACACTGACAGTAATCACACCCCTCCCCCACACTGACAGTAATCACGACCCCTCCCCTCACACTGACAGTAATCACACCCCTCCCCTCACACTGACAGTAATCACGACCCCTCCCCTCACACTGACAGTAATCACACCCCTCCCCCACACTGACAGTAATCACACCCCTCCCCCACACTGACAGTAATCACGACCCCTCCCCTCACACTGACAGTAATCACACCCCTCCCCCACACTGACAGTAATCACGACCCCTCCCCTCACACTGACAGTAATCACTCCCCTCCCCTCACACTGACAGTAATCACGACCCCTCCCCTCACACTGACAGTAATCACTACCCCTCCCCCACACTGACAGTAATCACACCCCTCCCCCACACTGACAGTAATCACGACCCCTCCCCTCACACTGACAGTAATCACACCCCTCCCCTCACACTGACAGTAATCACACCCCTCCCCCACACTGACAGTAATCACACCCCTCCCCCACACTGACAGTAATCACGACCCCTCCCCTCACACTGACAGTAATCACGACCCCTCCCCTCACACTGACAGTAATCACTACCCCTCCCCCACACTGACAGTAATCACACCCCTCCCCCACACTGACAGTAATCACGACCCCTCCCCTCACACTGACAGTAATCACACCCCTCCCCTCACACTGACAGTAATCACACCCCTCCCCCACACTGACAGTAATCACTACCCCTCCCCACACTGAGAGTAATCACTCCCCTCCCCTCTCAGTGGCAGCCGTCCCCAGTTGACACTGCAGTCTCTCCCTGGCCCTGTATTTCTGACGCTGCCTGTTCAGTCTCAGTGATGTCAGGGAAATCTCCCGTCTACTGATTAAATCCACGTGTGAGGCGAAGCAGCACGTGTTAAGCATTACACGGCAAGCTGAATCCCGGGACATTCCTACCAGATGCTCCAGGTGAAGGGAATCCTTTATCAATCCTGGTAGAGGTCCCCCTTGCCGTTCCTGCCCCTGCGCTCTCCTGTGCTAGCAATGGGTGCACAGCCCTCTCTGTGTATTACTTGTTCCGGTCACTGCCCCTGGGTCAGCCGCCGACTCGCTTCAACACACTGCTGGTTTTAAAGAATCTGATCAGTGGCGTGTTTCCCAGACGCTTGGAGCAGGTGGTGATGTTCTGTAAAATCCTGGGGGGGGGTGGGGTGTGCGGATGACTTATTCTGTCAGTCACTGGCCCACCAGTGTGTGGATTGAAATAACTGTCCCTTCCCTTTTTTACAACGTTCAGCAGGTTGAGGAGCCCTTTGCACATCTCATGCAAATCCTACGGGAAACACACATCAACAGCCTGTCAGATAATGCCCTGGGGCATGCCCTGCTTAGGGATGGGGCAAGACGGGTCAGTTCATGTAGTTAGAGAAATGGAAAATGGAATTGCTCTTATTCACAGTGTACAATTCCTGTGGAAGTGGTGAACGTGTAAGTAGTTCTTTTATATAATCTCTATGACTTCAAGAATTCCGATTCCAACTCATTTATCTTGTGTATCTCAGACCATTGAGTGAGATCCTTCATTTGTGGTAACAGCCACACAACCTAAGGATGTGCTGTGCGCAGCCCGCAATTGTCACCACTCTCTCTGGTGCCAGAACGCTCATTAGGCTGGTGATGAAACACGTCAAGTCCTGACTGAAAAGTGACTTAGATCTGCTCCAGTCACAAACAAGAGGAAGTCCGCAGATGCTGGAAATCCAGAGCAACTCACACAAAATGCTGGAGGAACTCAGCAGGCCAGGCAGCATTCAATACCATCACCATCTCAAAACTAATCAATAAGCTTCAGGACCTTGGCCTCGATACCTCCTTGTGGAATTGGATCCTCGATTTTCTCACTTGCAGACTCCAGTCAGTTCAGATTGGCAACAAAATCTCCTCCACAATCTCCTTCAGCACAGGTTGTCCACAAGGCTGTGTGCTTAACCCCTGCTCTACTTGCTTTACACTTGTGACAGTCTGACTAAGCACAGCTCCAAAGACATATTTAAGTTTGCTGACGACATGACAAAGATGGTGAGTGGTGACGAATCAGCATGTAGGAGGGAGATTGAATTATGGTGCAGTTGTGCCACAATAACAACATCTTATTCAACATCGGCAAAACCAAGGAGCTGATTATTGACTTCAGAAGGAGGAAGCCAGACCTCACTGCAGGATCAGAGCTGGAAGGAGTCAGCAGCTTTAAATTCCTTGGTGTTATCATTTCAGAGGACTTGTCCTGGGCCCAGCACGTACAGCAATGCCTCTACTTCCTTAGGAATGAAGATTCCGCATGGCATCTAAAACTTTGACTAATTTTTATAGATGTGCGATGGAGAGGATATTGACTGGCTGCATCACAGCCTGGTATAGAAAGGTCAATGCCCTTGAATGGAAAATCCTACAAAAAGTATTGGCAATAGCCCAGTCCAACTCAGGCAAAACCCTTCCCACCATTGAGCACATCTACACAGAGTGCGGTCGCAGGAAAGCAGCACCCTTCCTCAGGGACTCCCACCACCCAGGGCATGCTGTTGTCATCAGGAAGAAGGTACAGAAGCCTCAGGGACTCCCACCACCCAGGGCATGCTGTTGTCATCAGGAAGAAGGTACAGAAGCCTCAGGACTCCCACCACCCAGGGCATGCTGTTGTCATCAGGAAGAAGGTACAGAAGCCTCAGGACTCCCACCACCCAGGGCATGCTGTTGTCATCAGGAAGAAGGTACAGAAGCCTCAGGGACTCCCACCACCCAGGGCATGCCGTTGTCATCAGGAAGAAGGTACAGAAGCCTCAGGGACTCCCACCACCCAGGGCATGCTGTTGTCATCAGGAAGCAGGTACAGAAGCCTCAGGGACTCCCACCACCCAGGGCATGCTGTTGTCATCAGGAAGAAGGTACAGAAGCCTCAGGACTCACACCACCAGCTTCATGAACGGTTATCACCCCTCAACCATCAGGCTTCTGAGCCAGAGGGGATAACTTTACTCAACTTCACTTGTCCCATCACTGAACTGTTCTCACAACCAATAGACGCATTTTCAAGAACTCTGTATCTCGTGTTCTCAATATTTATTACTTATTCATTTATTATTGTTATTATTTCTTTTCTTCCTTTTTGTATTTGGACAATTCGTTGTATTTTGCCCACTGGTTGTCCACCCTGATGGTGGGGCCTTTCATTGATTCCATTACAGTTATTGGATTTATTATCACTGCAAGGAAATGAATCTCAGGGTTGTATATGGTGTTTATATGTATGTATTTGATAATAGATTTACTTTGAACTATGAGAATAACACAAACAGCAGCAAAACAACAATAGCAAACAATAGCAAACCTTGACGTCGCACGTGATGAAGACAATGGAGCGGCTGATAATACAGAATCTGAGGCCACAAACCAGGCACGCCCGGGATCCGCTTCAGTTTGCGTATAAGGAGAAGGTGGGAGTGGAGGATGCTATCACGTATTTGCTGCACAAATCACTCTCTCACCTAGATGGGGTCAGTTGTGCTGTGAGGATTACATTCCTTGACTTCTCTAGTGCCTTTAACACCATCCAGCCCAAGATCTTAAGGCACAAACTAACGGAGATGGGAGTAGACTCTCACATGGTGGATTGGATAGTGGACTACTTGACAGATAGACCTCAGTATGTGCGGTTGGGAGACTGTAGGTCTGACACGGTGGTAAGCAGCACAGGGGTGCCGCAGGGAACCGTACTCTCTCCGGTCCTGTTCACCCTGTACACATCAGACTTCCAATATAACTCGGAGTCCTGCCATGTGCAGAAGTTCGCTGATGACACGGCCATAGTGGGGTGTGTCAGGAATGGACAGGAGGAGGAGTATAGGAAACTGATACAGGACTTTGTGATATGGTGCAACTCAAACTACCTGCGTCTCAATGTCACCAAGACCAAGGAGATGGTGGTGGACTTTAGGAGACCTAGGCCTCATATGGAGCCAGTGATCATTAATGGAGAATGTGTGGAGCAGGTTAAAACCTACAAGTATCTGGGAGTACAGTTAGACGAGAAGCTAGACTGGACTGCCAACACAGATGCCTTGTGCAGGAAGGTACAGAGTCGACTGTACTTCCTAAGAAGGTTGGCGTCATTCAATGTCTGTTGTGAGATGCTGAAGATGTTCTATAGGTCAGTTGTGGAGAGCGCCCTCTCTTTGTGGTGGCGTGTTGGGGAGGAAGCATTAAGAAGAGGGACGCCTCACGTCTTAATAAGCTGGTAAGGAAGGCGGGCTCTGTCGTGGGCAAAGTACTGGAGAGTATAACATCGGTAGCTGAGCGAAGGGCGCTGAGTAGGCTACGGTCAATTATGGATAACTCTGAACATCCTCTACATAGCACCATCCAGAGACAGAGAAGCAGTTTCAGCGACAGGTTACTATCGATGCAATGCTCCTCAGACAGGATGAAGAGGTCAATACTCCCCAATGCCATTAGGCTTTACAATTCTACCGCGAGGACTTAAGAACTTTTTAAAAGCTATTATTAATGCTTTTTGAGATAGTGATTTAGATGCATATCATATTTTTTTACTGAGTTAAGTATTGTATGTAATTAGTTTTGCTACAACAAGTGTATGGGACATTGGAAAAAAAGTTGAATTTCCCCATGGGGATGAATAAAGTATCTATCTATCTATCTATCTATCTATCTATCTATCTATCTATCTATCTATCTATCTATCTATCTATCCCTCTCTCTCTCTCTCTCTCTCTCTCTCCCCCTCTCTCTCTCTCTCCCTCTCCCTCTCCCTCTCCCTCTCTCTCTTTTTTTCAGACCAAATCTCCTCAAACTCCTAATGAAGTATCACCACTGTCTTGCCTTCCTAATGCTGCATTGATATGTTGCGACCAGTTTAGATCCTCAGAGATGTTGAAACCCAGGAACTTGAAATTGCTCATTCTCTCCATTTCTGATCTCTCTATGAGGACTGGTTTGTGTTCCCTCATCTTACCCTTTCTGAAGTCCACAATCATCTCTTTGGTCTTACTGATGCTGAATGCAAGGTTGTTGGTGTGACACCACTCAACTAGCTGGTATATTTCACCCCTGTACACTCTATCGTCTCCATCTAAGATTCTGCCAACAAGGGTTGTATCATCAGCAAAGTTTTAGATGGCATTTGAGCTATAGCCTAGCCACATGGTCATGGGTGTAGAGAGAGTAGAGCAGTGGGCTAAGCACACACCCCTGAGGTGAGCCAGTGTTGATAGTCAGCGAGGAGGAGACGTTATTACCAATCTGCATGGATTGTGGGCTTCCGGTTAGGAAGTTGAGGATTCAGTTGCAGAAGAAGGTACAGAGGCTCAGGTTCTGTAGGTTATTGATCAGGACTGTGGGAATGGTGGTGCTATAGTCAATGAACAGTATCCTGGCATAGGTGTTTGTATTGTTCGAGTGGTCTAAGGCCATGTAAAGAGCCATTGTGATTGTGTTTGCTGGAGACCTTTTATGGTGATGGGCAAACTGCAGTGGGTCCAGATCCTTACTGAGACAGGAGTTGATTTTCCCCTTATCCCACTGGCTCCTGTAACTCCAATTTTTTCACCTTCCCCCCCCCCCCCACCTCTTGATATACCCCTCACCAACATATTCTTGCTTCCAGTTCCCCTTCCCACCTCCTTCCCTTTATTCCACGGTCCTGTCACACCGGGGGTCATTTCCAGGTTAGTATGAGGGTTGTATTTTCTCAGTGCCGTCTCGTGGGTATGCAGTGTTCCTTGGATCGTTCACCTTGTATGTCTAATTGTTTGTCTTTGGACTAGCCCTGGGCTTTCACTTTGTGTTACAGGTGTCTCATTTGCAATTATGGGGATTGTTAAACTCTGTGTATTTATCACTTTTATTCAATTTGGGATAACTTAATTAGCACTGTACGTTCAATGTCTTTCATTGTAGCTGTTGCTTTCGGGGATTATTGCATCGTCTGGACACTGGGGTTGCCTGATTGGTCCTGAATTCCTGTGAGCTCCAGGATGTGCGGTCTTTGCTCGGTCGTTAAGGTTCCTTGTCTGGTGAAGCTGTGTCCGAGTTCCTCTGCGTATCGTGAGTGATTGTAGTTATTCAAGATTCTGTGCAGTTTGCCGGAGTATAGTTTTGCCGGTTAATTTCTGTGATACATCTTTAGTTTTGTCTGAGTTGCTGAAGCCTCTGTGATTCCTGCACGAGATTGCAGGTGACCCTGACCGGTCCACTGTCTCTTGCTGATGGTCCCTGCCAGCCTTTACGTTACTTTCACTCTCCCCTCTCGCCCATCACTTCACCTCGCCTGGATCCTGCCAGCTCGTGTTCCAGTCTTCCTGTCGTGAAATGTGTTGTTCTGTGGCAGCAGTACATTGCGATACATAATAATTAAAAATATAAATCGCATTACGAAGTATATATTAAAAATAAAATTAAATTATGTAAGTAATGCAAAAACAGAGGAAAAATACTGAGATAGTGTACATGGGTTCATTGTCCATTCAGAAGTCTGACGGCAGAGGGGAAAAGCTGTTTCTGAAATGTTGAGCATGTGACTTCAGGCTCCTTGATGGTAGAAGAGGGCACGTCCTTGATGATGGATGCCATGTTTTTTGAGGCATCGCCTTTTGAAGGTATCCTGGATGTTGAGGAGACTAGTGCCCATGATGGAGCTGGCTGAGTTTACAACTTTCTGCATCCATATGTTGGGCCCAGGATAGATCTTCAGAGATGTTGACATCCAGGAACTTGAAACTGCTCACCCTTTCCACTGTTGATCCCTCAACGAGGACTGGTGTGTGTTTCCTTGACTTCCCCTTCCTGAAATCCGCAACCAATTCCCTGATCTACTGACGTTGAGTGCAAGGTTGTTGCTGTGTCATTGCTCAACCAGTTGATCTACCTCTCTCCTGCACGCCGCCTCCTCACCATCTGAAATTCTGCCAACAATAGTTATGTCATTGGTAAATTTACAGATGGCGTTTGAGCTGTGCCTAGCACCACAGTTGTGGGTGTAGAGGGAGTAGAGCAGTGGGCTATGCAAGCAATCTTGAGGTGCACAAGCGTTGATCGTCAGCGAGGAGGGGATGTTATTTCCGATCCACACAGACTATGTGGTCTCCCGTGAGGAAGTCAAGGATCCAGTTGCAGAGGGAGGCGGAGGTCCAGCTGATAGATTAGAACTGAGGGTTTGCTTGTGTTGAATGCTGAGCTATAGTCGATATACAGCAGCCTGATGTAGGTAATGCTATTGTCCAAGGCTGAGAGGGGAGCCAATGGGATTGCACCTGCTGTAGACCTATTGTGGTGATAGGCAAATTTCAGTGGGACCAGGTCCTTGCTTAGGCAGCAGGTGATTCTGGACATCAGCAGCCTCTCGAGGCATTTCTTCACAGTAGGTGTGAGCGCCACTGTATGATAGTCACTGTATGGCAGCTCTTCTTGGGTACAGCTATGATTGTTGCCCTTCTGAAGGAGGTGGGAACTCCTGACTGCAGAAGTGAGACATTGAAGACGTCTTTGAACACTCCCGCCAGTTGGTTGGCACGGATTTTCAGAGTCTCACCAGCTACACCATAAGGGCCCAATGTCTTGTGAGGGTTTGCCCTCTTGAAAGATACTCTAACACTGGCCTCCAAGGCAGAGATCGCAGGGTCACGAGATGCTGTAGGGAATCACACTGGCATAGTATTGTTATCCCTTTCAAAGTGTGCATAGACGGCACTCAGCCCATCCGAGAAGTTGGGTTTCATTTTGTAGGAAGTAATGGCCTGCAAAAGCTGACGTGCATCCAAGTCCATCTCTATCTTCAATTGGAATTGTTTACTCGTCCTTAAAACAGGTTGAGCTTGGACTTCTTGTATAGTTCTGGATCACCTCTCTTGAATGCTGCAGATCTAGCCCTTAGCAGACTACAAACCTCCTGGTTCATCCACAGCTTTAGGTTTGGGCTTGTCCAGTATGCTCTTTGAAGGCACACACTCATCCACAAAGGTCTCGACGGAGTTGGTGACAACTGCGGCGTATTCATTCAGACTCAAAGATGAATTCCTGAATATTGTCCAGTTCGCCGATGCAAAGCAGTCCTGCAATTATCCTCCAACAAAAGCAATGAGGGTTGTTTTGAAACTGTTACTTAAATTGAATTCTGATCACTGGTAGTCTGCAGATCTGTCAGCTGTTGTGCTGGTTGGGTGGTCTCACATGTTATGGACTCATGCCCAATGTCAACATCTTTGGGAATTCTCCAACCTCCTCTCCCTCTGAATCTCTTTCAGCTGCAAAGACAGGAGGATTTGGTGTATGGGGTGGGGGGGGGGGCGTTATGGGGCAGCGGGCGACAGAAGTTATCGATCAGCCCACGTCCCAGAAGCCATCCAACAATCACTTCCTGGCAGGCTGACGTCTTGTAAAAACTTCCTTCGCGCATTGTCAGGCTGTCAACTGCTGTCAAACATCCAGCTCTCAGTATCCAGTTTTAAAGCCATCCTGTAGTGTCAAACCACAGATCACAGTCACTCTTCTGTCATGGAAGGAAGGAAGGGAAGTGTAACAGTCTTTGCTTTGCATGGTGTAGACCACCTCCTCTACCCCCCTATTCTGACAGACAAAACCAGCTCGAGCCAAGCTGTGTCCCCAGTAACTGATGGAGAAAAGCTTTTGTAAATCTCCCTCTAATTCTCTGAGGCAATAAAGCAAATGTCAAGAAGCAAAGACATCCCTTGCCATTGTTAACCAATCCCCCAGTGTGTGACCTAATATCTTTAACTGATCATTAGCATCTCCTGGAGTATAACCTGATGCCTTTGGGAATATCAGTAACAGATGGTTATCTGATCTGCTGAAAGCCCCTTTCAGTTGTCCCATCAGATTAGTTACAAAAATAGTAGACTTAGGGAGGATTTACACACAACTCTATACTCATGTTAAGCTTGTGTAGTTTAACTGCAGAGTTTAGCATAACCCGATCATAAGGCAATCTGGGCTGAGAATACTCTGCCCCCTGTTCCAGTGACTGCTGCTGCCTTAGCTTATATTCCTCTTATAAATGCACTCTGCTCAAAATGAAGATGCCGGCAATTTAAAATAAAATTAGTTTACTCAGAAGGGTCTCGGCCCAAAATGTCAACTGTTTACTCTTTTCCACAGATGCTGCCTGGCCTGCTGAGTTCCTCCAGCATCTTGTGTGCGTTACTTATTTAGTTATGTCCTTTCAATGAGGAAGGGGCGACTTAGCCGATCTAGTCTATATCGGCTCCATTCTCCCTGCTCGTTTTCCCTGCAGGTCATGGTCCCTGTAGTTGTACACTCGGGCAATTTACAGTGGTCAGTCGGTTTGGAAACCTGTAAACCTGTGCAGAAGCTGGAGCAGGTGGAGCACTTTATCCCAGAGAGTCCACCTCACTCATCAAACTCCCATTCACCCTGGTCCTGCATTCACCCCATATTATTTCTGTCCATGCCAGTCTCCCTCCCACCACTCACTTAGTCTTGATAGGCAATCATTGCATCCAATTATTTTTTCCAAACTCCATGTCTTCAGGGTGTGGGAGGAAATGGGAAGATTTGGAGGATTCTTACACAGTTACAGGGAGAACATCCAAACCCAACTCAGGCTGCACTGGAGGTCAGGATGGGACCCATGAATTAGCAGCTCTGTTACTTGTGCCCTAGTGCTGTCTCACACGAGACCATGAAATCTCTGAAACGGATACTTTGATCCGATGACTTTGAGATTTTTTTAGAGCATGTAATCGGGGATTAGTGGAACCAACTAGAGGTCAAGCAAAAAGGTAGAATTTCCAGATTTTTTCAGACAGGTGGTGTTGGAGATAACACGAGGTCCAAACCAATGGCTGAGGCAAGCTAGGTGTTGGGAGAGGTATTCTCCAGGGTACAGCAGAATCACCTTCAGCTGAAATCGGGCATGTGTGCCTCTAGGCAGCCTGAACTCCACTTGTGACTCAGAATGGGCAGAGATTTAGCTCAGAAATCATGATGTGTTGAATGCAAAAGAGCCTCGTAGTGTAACCGAGCTTCTGCCCTCACTCAGGATTCGTCAGCGTTAAGCGTTTTCATCCAGATGAGCCGCCACATTGTGCCCTCTTCACACATGGAGAGGTCAGGCTCTGGGTGTTGAGAGGACCGCAGCATACATACACAATGCAGAGCCGGAGTAATTGGTGAATCTTTCCTCTTGCGTTATGATCTGAGGTACCATTACAAGTGTTTTGTGTCCAGTTGTGGGATGGACGTGGTCATTGCCCAAGTAATAGAATCTGATCAAGAGCAAATGTCGTTGCTTTTGCTTTTTGCTCCCTTCCCCCCCCCCCCCCCCCCACTCCCCTGTAAGGGCAGTTATGCACTGAGTGAAAGAGGCTCTAGCCATTGTGTCTGGGGTTATCTGGTTTCGGAAGCTTCTTGCCGGCAGCCATTTCACTCTGGCTCTGGCCCTTAAAATGCAGGGGATGATCTTTTTTTGGCCAAAGGCAGTTGTTTCACCCAGGGTGGTTGTACAACTGAGATACGCAGACGGCCCCAATATTGATTACTGTGCTTTGTGGAAGACTGCTTTTTTACAGCTGCTTTGTGTGCAGACAATTGCTAATTCAGAGCACAGGATGATCTGATTCCAGCTGGTTAATGATTTTATGGTGACAGCCAAGGAGATTGCCAGGGCTCCTTGTAATGATGCTCCCTTGAGGGAGACGTATGGGTATATCTTTGTCGGGGTGCAATGAGTCAGAGCTGGGAGGAACTGACCCTCCTGGAGAAGGCTGCATGAACTATTGGTGAGTTGAAGCTGCCCACCAATGCTCAGCATATTGGAGCCATTCACATGAAGTTGGGTGCACTGATCTAGGGTCCTCAATTTCCTAAGATCACGATTCCCATTGTTTAGGCCCTAGTTACGGTTGTGTTGGCACATGGCCAAGTGTTTAAGGCATTCGTCTAGTTATCTGAAGGTTGCTAGGTCGAGCCTTGGCTGAGGCTTGCGTGTGTGTCCTTGAGCAAGGCACTTAACCACACTTTGCTCTGCGATGATACCAGTGCCAAGCTGCTTGGGTCCTAATGTCCTTCCCTTGGACAACATCGGTGGCGTGGAGAGGGGAGACTTGCAGCTTGGGCAACTGCTGGTCTTCCATAAAACAAAATGCACCCTGGAAACTTTCCAAGGTGCAAATGCATGGTCTAGCGAGACTAACGGAGGCCTACTAGTTACGGTCAGCCAGCTCTGCTGGGAGGATCATGCCATTCCCGTGTCTGACACCAGACGTGTGAAATCAAGGTCCTGGTTCAGGGTTGCAACGCTAAATGCTGATAATTCCTTCCCTCCCACAGATGCTGCTTGATCCATTGAGTTCCTCCAGCAGATTACTTGTTAATCCAGATTCCAATATCTGCAGTCCCCTGTGCCTCCTGAACCGGGTATTCCGTTTTGAGCACTGTCGAAGAAGGAGATCTCTAAAAGAGTCTGAAAGCTATTCTCAAATCTCTGAACGAGATCCAACATCCCTTCTGAATTCTGGGCACCTGTGGCCTATGACCTCTCCAGATGGGACAAAGAATGTTCAGTGCGTGCACTGGATTCACACAGAAGCCTGGCATGAAAGGAAGGAGCAGACCACCTCACCTGCTACCATTTACCCTGACCTGTCAGTAGCTGTCACCTTGGCCTTGACACTTCCCTCAGAATCCAGAAAACAAGTCGTCCTCAACTCTGGCGGCCTGCCCAGGCAGAAAGGCAAACTGTAGAATGGACACAGAACACTGGAAAAAGTGAAGAGAATGTACAATGTCCTGTGTATGTTACTCAAAATGGGGTCTTTGGTTTGTTACGAGTAGGAATGCTTCTTTGTCTGATAAATGTTTCTCTCGCCGTTGTTTCGCTTTAGAATGGCTGATATGGTAATTGTATTCATTTGTTAATCAATGGGGAATGTTATTGTGTTTTGTGAGGCTGGGAACTTGGGGGAGGGGTTGCGCGGGCTTGGGGTGTGAAGGGAGTCGGGAAGGAGAGCCGAGGAAGGTGGACGTGCGCTCGGAAGACCACCGGGGAGTCCGAGGTGGAAGACGTTGAAGTCGGAGGCAAGCGACGAGGGGTTGAATCGTTCGATGGTTGAGCTCCAACGAGTGCACTACCCTGACTGAACTTTGATAAGTTGGCGCCTTTTGTTTTTTTCCTTGTATATATATATTGTATTGCCTAATACTCTTTTAATTTTAGTAAACTCTTTAAAGTGTATTTCATAACGGTATTTGTTGTGGGTTTGATACTGTCGGCGGGAGCGAGGCATAAACTCGATTCTCACAGCACCTGCGTGTACGGGAGGCGGGGTTGGTGTGTGGCTGGATCTCCTTTTCCTCTAGACATATACCAGCCTGTTGGGTAAGTGTTACAAGAAGGTTTCTGAGGACAGTTGCAGAGAGCACGCGTACTGGGAAGGGATAAGTAGACTGGGCGTCTTTTCTATTGACAGAAATATTTTAACAAAGGAATTTAAAATATTGGAAGGGTTTTCTGGAGTGGATACAGAGAAGATATTGAGGGCTGAATAAAGACAAACAAAGGAAGTATATGGCCAGTATAGAGAATGGAAAACAGAAAAGGCCCTTCAGGAGAGTAGAAAGTGTAGGAAGTGTGTATTTCAAACAGAAATTAGTAGGGAAGTGATAGGGCACAAAATATCACTGGCGGACATTGTTAATGAAAATCCCGGGGTATTTTATATTAAGAGCAGGGAAACAGTTCAATTTGGGATCAAAATGACACACTGTTAAAGGAGCCAGCAGATGTAGGTGAGGTCTGAAATGATTTCATCCGCATTCTCTGTGTGTATTTATTATTTCAGTAATATTTGAAAAATCTTGTGTATTATTTGATTCAGCATAAAAAGTTTAGTTGCAGTTTCAAAAAGAGCACTAGTTTGCATGCTGTTGATGAAAATATGATAATGATGAGAGTGACACAGGTCTGCGTAGTCTTGAAGAAAAATTAGTGGGAAGTTAGAGGATTGGGAAGCTTCTAAAAATCAACAGAAGGCAACTAAAAAGTCTTTAGATAAGTAAATATTGAATATGAAAGTAAGCTAGCCAATAATATTAAAGAGGATACCAAAAGTTTCTTCAGATATGTGAAGTGTAAAAGAGAGGTGAGAGTGGAAATCGGACTGCTGAAAAGTGATGCTGGAGAGGTAGTAATGAGGGGCATTGAAATAGCGGATTAACCAAATAAATATTTTGCATCAGTCTACACCATGGAAGACACTAGCAGTATGGTGGAAGTTCCAGATGTCAGGGGGCATGAAGTGTGTAAAGTTACCATAATTAGAGAAAAGGTTCTTGGGAAACTGAAAGATCTGAAGGTAGATAAGTCACCTGGACCAGATGGTATACACCCCAGAGTTCTGAAAGAGGTGGCTGAAGAGATCGTGGAGGCATTAGTAATGATCTTCAAGAATCACTATATTCTGGAATCGTCCCAGAAGACTGAAAAATTGCAAATGTCACTCCATTCTTCAAAAGGGAGAGAGGCAGAAGAAAGGAAACTGTAGACCAGTTAGTCTGACCTCAGTGTTTAGGAAGATGTTGGAGTCAATTATTAAGGATGAGGTTTCAGGGTATTTGGAGGCACATGATAAAATAGGCTGTAGTCAGCATGATTTCCTCAAGAAAAATCTCACCTGACAAAACTGTTGGAATTCGTTGAAGAAATAACAAGCAGGATAGACAAAGAAGAATCGGTTGAGGTTGTGTACTTGGATTTTCAGAAGGCCTTTGACAAGGTGCCACACATGAGGCTGCTTAACAAGCTACGAGCCCATGGTATTACAGGAAAGATTCTAGCATGGATAAAGCAATGGCTGATTGGCAGGAGGTAAAGAGTGGGAATAAAGGGAGACTTTCCTGACTGGATGCCAGTGACTAGTGGTGTACCACAGGGTCTGTGTTGGGACTGATTCTTTTTACATTATATGTCAATGATTTGGATGATAGAATTGATGGCTTTGTTGCAAAGTTTGCAGTTGATAAGAAGCTCGGTGGAGGGGCAGGTAGATTCGAGTAAGTAGAGAGGCTACAGAAGGACTTAGATTAGGAGAATGGGCAAATAAATGGCAGATGGAATATAGTGTCAGGAAGTGTATGGTCATGCTCTTTGGTCAAAGAAATGAAATATACGACTACTTTCTAAATGGAGAGAAATTACAAAAAAACTGAAGTGCAAAGGGACTTGGGAATCCTTGTGCAGGATTTCCTAAAGGTTAATTTGCAGGTTGAGTCTGTGGTGAGGAAGGCAAATGTGATGTTAGCATTCATTTCAAGAAGACTAGAATATAAAAGCAAGGATGTAATGTTGAGGCTTTATAAAGCACTGGTGAGGCTTCACTTGAAGTATTGTGATCAGGTTTGGCCCCTCATCTTACAAAGAATGTGCTGAAACTGGAGAGGGTTCAAAGGAGATTCACAAAAATGATTGCAGAATTGAATGGCCTGTCATATGAAGAGCGTTTGATGGCTCTGGACCTGAATTCACTAGAATTCAGAAGAAGGAGGGGTGACCTCACTGAAACCTATCAAATGGCGAATGACTTTGATAGAGTGGATGTTGAGAGATGTTTCCTTTGGTGGGAGAGTCTAAGACCAGAGTGTACAGCCTCCAAATAGAAGTGTGTCCTTTTAGAACAGAGATGAGGATGAATTTCTTTAGCCAGAGAGTGGTGAATCTGTGGAATTCTTTGCCACAGGCGAGTTATGGAGGCCAAGTCTTTATGCCTATTTAAGGCAGAGGTTGATAGGTTCTTAAATGGTCAGGGCAAGAAGATATATAAAGAGTAGGCAGGAGATTGGGGATGAGGGGAAAATTGGATCAGCCATGATGAAATGGCAGAGCAGACTCGATGGGCCAAATGTCCTAATTCTGCTCCTATATCTTATGGTCTTATGGTTCCTTAAGGTTGTTATAGCTGGGGTGGTAATGGGGACAAGCTCCCATGACCTATTAAATGGCATGCACCTCAAATAGCCTCTGACATCCAAGTCCAGCTCCTTGCCTTCATGTATAGGTTAGCTACTAAGCCTGGCGGAACCGTTTCTACTGACAGGAGAAGGGGCAAAGGTGGGTTACGGATGCCTTAAAACAAATTGCTTCTGGCAGATGGAGTTCATCAGCCATGGTTGGCAACTGATCCAGGAGAGGGAAAACTCTGATTTCAAACCTCCGCTGCCTTGTAGCTATACCCACTCATGGGGAAGGCTTCAGGAGTAAACTCCGAGGGAGAAATCCAGAGCTGGAGTCCCTAAGGCAGTCCGATGTTGAGTTCAATGCTGGCTCCTGGGATGCAATTGTAAATTGCCCCATGATTAGGTTAGGGTTAAATTGGGGGTTGTCAGGTTTACTGGGTGGCATGGCTCAAAGAGCTGGAAGGGCCTATTGTGAGCAGTATCACTAAATAAGCAATTAATTAATTACATGTTTTAGCAGGCTTGAAGATAGATAATTCCCCAGGCCCGGATGAGATACATCCAAGGGTACTATAGAAATCTCAGTGGGGACCGTGATAGAGGTTTATAAAGGTGAAGTGGTTGATGACAGGAGGACGAGCAATAAGGATAAGTCCAGCAAGAACAAATCTGCAAGTCTAACCTCAATAGTAGAGAAGTTATTGGAAAAAATTCTGAGGCACTAGATTAATCTACACTTTTAAGAGCAGCAATTAATCAAAGACAATCAGTACAGTTTTGTTAAAACGAGTTCCTGTCTGACCAACTTAACTGATTTTTAAAAGAGGTAACAAGGTTGTTGATGAGGGCAATGTATTTAACGGACTTCAGTTAGGCGTCGGTCTAGAACCACTTGGGAGTTTAGTCCAAATTTTACAGTCAATGGGACTCATGGCAAGATTTCAAATCAGATCCAGATTAGGCTTGGAATCAGAAGCAGAGAGTGATGACAATGGGCTGTTTGCACAATCAGCAGCCCATGACCAGTGATATCAAAGTTCAAAGCTCAACGTAAATCTATGATTAGTCACCATATACTACGTTTTCTTGCGGGCATTCACAGCAGGTACAAAGAAAAACGATAAAATCAATGAAAGGCTACACACAATCAAGGATGAACAAACAACCAATGCACAGAGGAAGCCAAACTGTGCAATTATTTAAAAAAGTAATTAATAATAAATAAATGATTACTACATTTATATTGAGAACATGAGTGGTAGAGTTATTGAAACTGCGTCAAAGGTTATGTATCACAGGGTTTTCTGCCTGTGACCTTTGCTATGTGTTGTCTTCCTGAACAACTTGCAGGGATGGGAACTTACCGTAGATTCCGGATTTTAAGCCGCTACTTTTTTCCCACATTTTGAACAGCTTTGAACTCTGCGGCCTTTAATACGGAGCGGCTAATGCATTATTTTTTTTCATGCCGCTAAAAACATTTTGCCTCGTAACAGTAGACCAATAAAATTGATGAGTAGTTCACAGAGGTCCAATGAAATTGTACGATAAATCAAGCGCACTTTCACAATTAAATTATTGTAAATCAGTCATTTGTACTCACCCTCATCAACATGGAAAACACTCGAAGAAAAGCATTGTGCTGCCTTTATGGCAGTTATTTAGTTTATAATATTTTCACTTAGTAATTCATTTGTTAGTTAAAGTTAGAACTGTTTTAACTATATTTGTTTTCTGTACTACATCGCGGGATGCTATGACGTCACACCCGGTTTCGCCGCGTCTTGTGGGATACCGGTTTGCGATAAACGGGACAGCGGGGGGGAGCGGCGGAGCGAAAACGCTGCTTTTAAGTTAAAGGCGATCAATAACTTTTCCTGGTAGGCTGCAGTATATATATTTTTTACCAGTCGTTAGGAGATATTGGAATGTTGTTCAGTAAAGAAGTATACGCAACGTATATTTAAAAGTAGCCGCGTTACAGGCACGGTTCGAAAAAAAGCATTTGCAATATGTATTTGTTTATGTTACCATATGGATTTAATTAAAAGTTAAAAAATCCTCACGTGTAATATCTTTCTGTGTAAATATCTCATATTACAACGTGGGACACCTGCGGCCGAAAATCCGGTGCGGCCTAAAATCCGGTGCGGCCTGTACAAGTACAAAATTGATTTTCTTTCTAAAATTAGAGCCAGCGGCTTTTAATCAGGTGCGCTCTGTAGTCCGGAATCTACGGTAGTTTGCATTTGATAGGAAAACTGGCAGTGCAGTTGATAGTGCTAAGATATCATAGCCCCAAACTGATTTTTTAAAGAGGTAATAGAGATTGCAGTTAATGCTGATAAGAGTGAGGCAATGGACTCTGGGAGGATTTATAAGTACAGGGAATACATAATGAAAGACAGGGCCCAATGTAATATTAGCAAATGTGGACCTCACTGCACTTCTCCAACAATTCCTGAAGGTGGCAGCACAGGTAGCTAAGAAGGTGGAAAAGTCTTATGAAATATTATCTCCACTTGCACAGAGAACAGAAAAGGACAGGCTGTGGCACAACTTTATTAGTTAGGCAACAGCTTGGGTACTGTGTGCAGTTCTGATCACCACATTGTGAGAAAGACCGGGTGCAGAATAATTCACGAGGATGTTGCCTGGGATGGAGTGTTTCAGTTATGAGGAGACTGGATGGGCTGAGCTTGTTTTCCATTAAACAGGAGGCTGATGAGGGAACCTGAGAGAGATACGTAAAATTATGATCAGGTAGATAGTAAAATCCTTTCCCTATATCTGAGGTGCCAAAAACTGGGATGGGGGCAGATGTTCTTGGGGTAAAAAGTTCTGAGGAGGAATTTTTCACTGAGGGGGAGTGGGATCCAAGTGCTTTAACTTCTTCCCATACCCCTGAAGAGTGTAAGTTAGTCGTTAGTAAGCATGTGGCTTGCTCCGAGTGAGCGCTCACTGAAGGAGATTGCACCAAATCTGGGAGCAGGCGGTGGGAATGTAGTTAAAATAAGTGGGATTTCACGGGGATTGTTGTAAATTGGTGCTTGGTGGTTGGTGCGGCCTCGTTGGTTGCTTGTCTGTCTTATTGTGTGCAGTTTCTCATTGATCCCATTGTGGTACTTTGTACTTACTGTGAATGCCTGAAAGAAAATGAATCGCAGAGTAGTTCAAAAGTTCAAAGTACATTTACTATCAAAATATGTATAGCTTATACAACCTTGAGAATTGTCTCTTTACAGGCAGCCACAAAGCCATAGGACCCAATAAAACTAAAGAAGATCATATATATTTTGATAATAAATTTACTTTGAACTTTTGACCTCTGGGTCAAAGGACTTGGTTCCATGTAGCTTCATTCTATGAATCTATGACAACAAAAAAGGTGCTGTGACGAAGACCAGGAGAAATAGAATGATACAAGTGTAGTCATGCTTAATAGTGGGCCCTGTCTCTCCGGTACCAGAGGCAGATTGCCGCTGTAAAGTGAACAGTGTCACCGGCGAGACACTGAAGCTGGTGGATACAGAGGTGTTTTATTCAACAAAATGAGACATTCTTGGAGGAAGAAGTCTGTTTGATCCAATATTCTATGACATTTTATATGCCAAAGATCAAAGGTAACAGCAGGATAATTCTATAGTTACAATGTACCTACAATGCTTCCTCTGAATTACATATTGAAGGTAGAGCAGTAGATGTAGTGTATATGGATTTCAGCAAGGCATTTGATAAGGTACCCCATGCAAGGCTCATTGAGAAAGTGAGGAGGCATGGGATCCAAGGGGACATTGCTTTGTGGATCCAGAGCTTGCTTGCCCACAGAAAGCAAAATGTAGTTGTAGACGGGTCATATTCTGCATGGAGGTCGGTGACCAGTGGTGTGCCTCAGGGATCTGTTCTGGGACCCTTACTCTTTGTGATTTTTATAAGTGACCTGGATGAGGAAGTGAAGGGATGGGTTAGTAAGTTTGCTGTTGACACAAAGGTTGGAGTTGTCGTGCATAGTATGGAGGGCTGTCAGAGGTTACAGCGGGACATTGATAGAATGCAAAACTGGGCTGAGAAGTGGCAGATGGAGTTCAACCCAGATAAGTGTGAGGTGGTTCATTTTGGTAGGTCAGATATGAAGGCAGAATATAGTATTAATGGCAAGACTCTTGGCAGTGTGGAGGATCAGAGGGATCTTGGGGTCGGAGTCCATAGAATGCTCAAAGCAGCTGCGCAGGTTGACTCTGTAGTTAAAAAGGTGTATGGTGTATTGGGCTTCATCAATCGTGGGATTGAGTTTAAGAACCAAGAGGTAATGTTGCAGCTATATAGGACCCTGGTCAGACCCCACTTGGAGTACTGTGCTCAGTTCTGGTCACTTCACTACAGGAAGGATGTGGAAGCCATAGAAAGGGTGCAGAGGAGTTTTACAAGGATGTTGCCTGGATTGGGGAGCATGCCTTATGAGAATAGATTAAGTGAACTCAGCCTTTTGTCCTTGGAGTGATGGAGGATGAGAGTTGACCTGATAGAGGTGTACAAGATGATGAGAGGCATTGATCGTGTGGATAGTCAGAGGCTTTTTCCCAGGGCTGAAATGGTTGCCACAAGAGGACACAGGTTTAAAGTGCTGGGGAGTAGGTACAGAGGAGATGTCAGGGGTAAGTTTTTTACCCAGAGAGTGGTGAGTGCGTGGAATGGACTGCCTGCGATGGTGGTGGAGGCAAATGTGATAGGGTCTTTTAAGAGGCTTTTATTTAGGTACACGGAGCCTAGTAAAATAGAGGGCTATAGGTAAGCCTGGTAATTTCTAAGGTAGGGATGTGTTCAGCACAACTTTGTGGGCCGAAGGGCCTGTATTGTGCTGTAGGTTTTCTATGCTTCTATAATTTTCACACATCCTTCTTCGCACCCACACTCCGGACATCCAAAATGAATATTAATCAGCATTGTCAGGTTTTGAATTAACCAATGTCCGCAGCTCCAGGGAACTATTGTCAGGGGCTGCATTTGAAATTTAGTCTGCAATCCACATTCAGGTCTAAGTTTGGTGGCTGAAGTTAATATTTGCTATATACCCTAACTCCAGAATACAACCCAACAATTGCCTCTCAGATCTCTGCCAAAGAAAACTCGCGTACTTGTCACTACACACTTCGGATGGTTCAGGCAGGATCCCCCTTAGATCTGTGGCCAGAAATGCCGGAAGAAATCCTGCAAAAGGAGAACTGGCTTTGTGTTCATTGGATCCAGGGAAGGTGGAAAAAAAAACAGGGAGAAATAAAACATTTGATAAATCTCATGGAATGAACTTGAAAGCTGCCCCAGAGAGCCAATGCATCAGACCTTCGATTATGAATTTCATTTATTAATAAGAGCAATATGAAGTTGGATTTGAGTTGTCTGGTAGCAACATGAAAGAGCAGTAGACATTTGGAGCTGGAAATAAATCTCAGTGGGAGGCCAATCTCTTGCTAAATTTGAAGCTAACTGACTCAAGAGATGTTTTTGGAGGCTGTAAGATGAATTCATTGGTAAAACTCTAACCCTTTGTTTATTCCACATCAAAGCGAGTGCCACGAAAAACTGAATTTTATTGAGAACTGCGTGGAGTCTTTTCATATCATACATATTAAATAAGCTGCGTTATTAGTTTACTTTCTGAAGAATGAAGACATACCCAAGAATTGATGTGAGACTATAGTATCTAGTTTGAATAAAGTTTCGTTGCTGAGCTCCAGGCCATAATCTAGTGCAAAGAGAGGGTTGATTCCAATCTGTAGCCTTCAATCATTTGGGAACCTACTTGTTGCTTACTGACCTTCAGCGATGCACTTGTAGGCGAGAATGAGAATGGGCTCAGCAGTGAAGCTTCATTTTGGTGATTATCCCTGAAAATATTTCCAGTAAAAAAAGTCTTGTAAAATAAATATCCTAATTTCATTAACAGCAGAAAACACAGCTGAGAAACAGAGTTAATAATTCAGATCTGAGACTCTACATTGGAGCTGGGAGAGACAAAAAAAATTTTTTTGGTAGTGAAGTTGGAGGAGAACATAGAACATAGACCATAAAAGTTGGATAGAACATAGGGAATATCTCTGATAGGGTGAGACATAATGTGTATGGCTGTTAGAAGCACGTTATGTTTCTTTGTTGTTAGCAAAACATAACATAGAGAAGGACCCAACAGCTGCTTCTCACTGCAATGTTAACCCACTTGGTCTCACCCTATCAGAGATATTCTTTATTTTCTACTCAACCTTACCTCCACTTTCTCTGCTATGCAAAACTAACTTTTCCTTCTTTCTTTGTTCTGACGATATATATTTGCAAGAACCATGAACTCTGTTTCTATTTCCACAGGTGCTACCTGATCTGCTGAATAGTTCTAGTTAACTATTTGGAGCGAAGTTAAGATGGCATTAAATGGCGACTCCTTTGCTCGCATCTTCGGAAACAGCTCTAATTCCATCTTTAATACCTTTATTTTTCCCTTTCAGGGTTCTTTTGAAGACCCTGATCTGGAGTTACACACTGACTTTGGGAATGGAACCTGCCCTCAGGGTGTCGGGACTGGCCGTTGTTCGGCACACCAAGGGTTCGGCCTGAGAGTCCGGCTCGGATTTAGAAGCCTAAGATCTTGGGGCTCTGGAGATGACTGGATCGAGGGTCAGTGTTATAGCAGGAGACCCGTGTGTTGCTGGGGGAGTCGGAATATCTACGGCTGTGGGCCTGAGGACCTGAGATCTTTGCGATCTTCAGGCACAGAGCTCGAAAAAAGTGACGCAACGGGTTTTTAACATTGTAAACCAGCGAGTTGCTTGTTACATCTCCTTGCTCGCTGGGAAAACGGAGACATCTCCTTCTCCCTTATTAGGGCGAGAGAGAACCTGTGGGATGTCGAATGCCGGGTGGAATGCAAAGTCTTTGGGGTAAATGCAAGCCTGTGTCTTTGCTATTGCTTTGCTCACGCTTCAGTGCTCGATGGAGGTGCCAATGCTTGCTTTTATTTTGCCAGTGGGAGGAGGGGGATTGTTGCTCACGTGCGGGAGTGAGGGGAGCTGGGGGGGACTTTGGAGTTCTTGCGTTTAACTGTCGTTCATTCTTTGGGGCACTCCTCTGTTTTCGTGGACGCTTGCGAAGGAAAAGCATTTCAGAATGTATATTGTATACATTTCTCTGACATTAAATTGGACCTTGGAACCTTTAAGTTAAGGTTTTGTCATATGCACCAGTATGATGAGGTGCAGGTACAATGAAGAAACTGGGTCACAGCAGCGTCACAGGAACATAGATTCAGACAAGAGCACAGAGAACATAAGTTATACAAGACAGTAAAGAAGCAGACTGTAAAACACACAATCAGAAGCAAGTCCATTGTAGTGCAAGAGGTGATCCGTGGTGTTCTGTTGTTGAGGTGGGATTAGGGCTCTGTAGGTTGGTTCAAGAACTTGATGGGTGAAAGGAAGGCAATTGCCAGTATCTGGTTTTATTGCAGATTTCTACCATATGCAGGTTTCCTTTTGATTCCCCCCACTTTATTCCATTTATGTGCTACTTTCCACTTCATTGTTCACGATGCCAATGGGACCCTCCTACAGGCAAAACCAAGTGGACAATTCTTTGCTCAGCCTTGGAGTAAGGGTTGAAGGCATTAACACGGTTTTAAAAAAAATCCATGGAATAATTTGCTTTTCCTTTCTGAGCAGCTTCTCCACAGTGATCCCAGCAATGGATCCACCAAAATTATTATTTGTTATATTCGAGACAGCCAACAACCTGTCTCTGTGAATGTGAGCAAAACAAAAGAGATGGTTGTTGACTTCAGGAGGGCATGGAGCGACCACTCCACGTTGAACATCGACGGCTCCTCATTAGAGATCGTCAAGAGCACCAAATTTCTTGGTGTTCACCTGGCAGAGACTCTCACCTGGTCCCTCAACACCAGTTCCATAGCCAAGAAAGCCCAGCAGAGTCTCTATTTTCTGCGAAGACTGAGAAAAGTCTATCTCCCACCCCCCATCCTCATCACATTCTACAGGGGTTGTATTGAGAGCATCCTGAGCAGCTGCATCACTGCCTGGTTCGGAAATTGCACCGTCTCGGATTGCAAGACCCTGCAGCGGATAGTGAGGTCAGCTGAGAAGATCATCAGGGTCTCTCTTCTCGCTATTACAGACATTTACACCACACACTGCACCCGCAAAGCTAACAGTATTGTGATGGACCCTACGCATCCCTCACACAAACTCTTCTCCCTCCTGCCATCTGGCAAAAGGATACCGAAGCATTCGGGCTCTCACGACCAGACTGTGCAACAGTTTCTTCCCCCAAGCCATCAGACTCCTCAATACTCAGAGTCTAGACTGACATCTACATCACTTATTATTATATTGTAATTTGTCCTCTATTGTGCCTAATGTCTTGTTTATTAATTATTGTACTGCCCTGCATTGTTTTGTGCACTTTATGTAGTCCTGTGCAGGTCTGTAGTCAAGTGCAGTTTTTATGTTGTTTTACGTAGTCTAGTGTAGCCTTGTTCTGTCTCACATAGTCTAGTGTAGTTTTGTGTTGTTTCATGTAGCACCAGGGTCCTGGAGGAATGTTGTTTTGTTTTTACTGTGTACTGTACCAGCAGCTTATGGTCGAAACGACAAAAAACGTGACTTGAGATAGTGTGGGAAGATAGCAGAATCTAGTATACTGTATCTTTTCAAAACTCTTAAGATGGATGTTTGCTACCTTAGAGTAAACAATCATCAGCTTTATTGGATCAGTGGGGATTTACGGATATAGTTGTTGGATTAACACGTCCCACCGCCTGGCGGAAACATCTGCTAAACACCGATTGTCACAGAGGTGAGGACGTTTTTCCTGTCACCTGGCCACAGACCCTGCTGATGTTTACGATCGTACTGGTGGGAGGAGGGGGGAGAGGAAAAGGACCGTGGTTGGCCAGGCAGTCTGTATTTCGTCAAGACATGGTCAGAAACAAGGGTTTTCAAGGCCGAATGGCTCAGCGGTCTCTGGTTTCTATAACTTCAAGAAAATCCTGAATGAATAAAAATGTTCTGTAAAACTTCACGGAGGGGAGACAGTGCAGCGGAGGATCCTCTGTGGGGGAAAGAGGGGTGGCTACATCCTACTCAGCGAGGGGGAACTTTATGGAGAATGTTTATGAGGGCATGCGTGGGGGGAGGAGGAGGAAGCAAAGAATTGGACACTGTCTGTGCCAAGGTGATTCCTTACTTGAAAGGAGGCCGATGTATTCCTGGAGATGATTGTTGCTGTACAGAACGCACATGTCAGGGAGTCTCTGTTTCAGCCTGTTTAGGAGGAAATGTAGGTTTCAATAAGGCGAGAGTGAGCTTCCGGTGGAATCTACTTTTAGTGCCTGTACAAGGGTGAGATCAAACGAACTCGTGCAAGTAATGCAGGATTTCCTTTGGGTCACAGTGATTTAACTGGAGCGGTGACTTTGTGATAAGTCGCTTGATCCCGGCAAGCATTAAACCACCGGCTTCCCCCTCCTCTCCTCTTCCCTCCTCGTGCCCTTTAAGAATCTTCTTTTCACATCGGATCCTTCTGGGAAGGCAACCTTGCCCATTGGGAAAGCCCACTAGAAAATTACAGGGATGTTGATCCCAAGCCGGAGCTTAAATAAAATTGGTTCAGTAAGTGAGAGAGGATGAGGTGGGATATAAAGCTGTTTCCTTAAAGTGTTCTGCATTAATGAAGACGTCAGCACATGGGACTGGGCCATTGACCAAGTTGACCAGGATGAGTGAATAGCTCAGTGTCCTCTAGCTGAGTAGTGATGGTGCTGTGTTGTGTTGGGCAATGAGACCATAAGAAAAGCAAAGAGTTAACACTGGCATGGAGGGCAAATTAATTTCTGTGTAGCACCAGGGGTATAATACAACTGGTAAGGATAAATATAACTCCAGCAACACAACTTGCTCTTCCCAACCATTTTTATGCCTTGGACCAATACCATTAAGTAAGGGGTCCATGCACCCCAGGTTGGGAACTCCAGCTCTAGGCTGATATGGCATCATCTCATTTGAACCAGACTGTGTTTTGGGGAAGCGCACGGCTGGAGTTGGTCATTTCATTCTCTCACTGAAACCTGGCCTGTCACACACTTCCAAGGGGTGTCAAAGTGCAGCCTCTCTCCTTCTGGCTTTCCTCTGACAAGCCCGTCGTTCACTCCTTTGTCAGCTACTGTTTTCTCATTATCCTGCTTGTGGCAGGGCAGTGGGACAGAGCAAAGAGGGCAAATGGAACAAGGATTATTATAGCACAGTAAAGGTTTTGTTCCCTGTACTTTTACTACTTCGTCTTGAGACAAGGGATGTTAAGCACACACAAAATGCTGGTGGAACGCAGCAGGCCAGGCAGCATCTATAGGATGAAGTACAGTCGACGTTTCGGGCCGAGACCCTTCGTCGGGACTAACTGAAAGAAAAGATAGCAAGAGATATGAAAGTAGGAGGGGGAGGGGGAAATGCGAAATGATAGGAGAAGACCGGAGGGGGTGGGGTGAAGCTAAGAGCTGGAAAGTTGATTGGCAAAAGGGATACACAGCTGGAGAAGGGAAAGGATCATGGGACGGGAGGCCTAGGGAGAAAGAAAGGGGGAGGGAAGCACCAGAGGGAGATGGAGAACAGGCAAGGAGTGATTGTGAGAGGGACAGAGAGAGAAAAAAAGGGGGCAGGATAATAAATAAATAAATCAGGGATAGCTAAGAAGGGGAGGAGGGGCATTAACGGAAGTTAGAGAAATCAATGTTCATGCCATCAGGTTGGAGGCTACCCAGCCGGTATATAAGGTGTTGTTCCTCCAACCTGAGTGTGGCTTCATCTTGACAGTAGAGGAGGCCATGGATAGACATATCAGAATGGGAATGGGACGTGGAATTAAAATGTGTGGCCACTGGAAGATCTTGCTTTCTCTGGTGGACCGAGCGTAGATGTTCAGCGAAACAGTCTCCCAGTCTGCGTCGGGTCTCACCAATATATAGAAGGCCGTACTGGGAGCACCGGACGCAGTATACCACACCAGCCGACTCACAGGTGAAGTGTCGCCTCACCTGGAAGGACTGTCTGGGGCCCTGAATGGCAGTGAGGGAGGAAGTGTAAGGGCAGGTGTAGCACTTGTTCCGCTTACAAGGATAAGTGCCAGGAGGGAGATTGGTGGGAAGGGATGAGGGGGACGAGTGGACAAGGGAGTCGCGTAGGGAGTGATCACTGTGGAAAGTAGGAAGAGGGGGGAAGGGAAAGATGTGCTTGGTAGTGGGATCCCATTGGAGGTGGCAGAAGTTACGGAGAATTATATGTTGGACCTGGAGGCTGGTGGGGTGGTAGGTGAGGACAAGGGGAACCCTATCCCAAGTGGGGTGGCAGGAGGATGGGGTGAGAGCAGATGTGCGGGAAATGGGAGAGATGCGTTTGAGAGCAGAGTTGACGGTGGAAGAAGGGAAGCCCATTTCTTTAAAAAAGGAAGACATCTCCTTTGTCCTGGAATGAAAAGCCTCATCCTGAGAGCACATGCGGCGGAGACGGAGGAATTGTGAGAAGGGGATGGCATTTTTGCAAGAGACAGGGTGGGAAGAGGAATAGTCCAGGTAGCTGTGAGAGTCCGTAGGCTTATAGTAGATATCAGTAGATAAACCGTCTCAAGAGATGAAAACAGAAAGATCAAGATAGGGGAGGGAGGTATCGGAAATGGACCAGGTAAATTTGAGGGCAGGGTGAAAGTTGGAGGCAAAGTTAATGAAGTCGACTAGCTATTATGCACAGCCAGGATTTCCCAAGAGTCATCACTTTAATTCCAATTCCCATTCCCACACTGACATGTCTGTCCACAGCCTCCTCTATGGCTATGCTGCGGCCATATGCAGAATGGAGGCACAGCACAACATATTCCATCTTGGTTGCCTCCAACCTTATGGTATAACATTGATTTCTCCAACTCCCAGTTACCACATTCCTCTGTTCCCATCCCCCCATTTCCTTACTGGCTCACTTACCCCTTCTCTTTCCACTCCCCTGACCCTCACGATTTACCCATTTCCTTTACTTTCCTCCATTTGGTTCCATCATCTACTGTCTTATCCTATCATTTTCTCCCTTCTTCAGCCCTTTTCCCCTTCTGTCTATCACTTCCCAGCTTCTAACTGTCACCCCCATTTCCCACTCCCCTCACTCTCTTGCCAGCCTCCCTCACCTGGATTCACCTATCATCTTCCATCTCATGTTCCTCCCCTTCCCCCCACCATCTTATTCCAGCTTCTGCCTTTCCAGCTCTGATGGGTCGCGGCCCAGTACATTGACAGTTTATTTCCCTCCATAGATGCTGCCTGACCTGGTGAGTTCCAACGGTGCTCTAGACTCCCAGCATCTGCAGGATCTCTTGTGTCCCTGTCATACACACTCAGTGGGTTGTGAGGAAGTTGCAGAGGAAGAAAATAAAACAGTAATTTACTGAAGTGATGAAAGTTTGCATTCATGCCAAACCTTGAGATTGAATCTGGAATTTGAATATGTTTATTGTAGTTACGTGTATTGAGGTACAGTGAGAAGCTTGTCTTACATAATTGTCCTTACAGATAAATCGTTTCTCAGGGCATTGAGGTAGTACAAAGTAAAACATTAACAAAATGAAGATTAAAGCAGCAGAGACATCTCAGTGCAGGTAGACAATAAGCAGCAAAAACAATGCAAGGAAAATTGTGAGGTCATTTCAGTGTACTAGGGAACCATTCAATAGCCTTACAACAGCAGAGTAAAAGCTGGCTTTGAGCCTGGTTGTACAGGCTTACAGGATTTTGTATTTTCTGCACAATGTCTTTATTACGCTGGCTGCTTTACAGTCAGAAGTATAGACAGAGGCTGTAAAGATGTGGCTGGATTCCGTGATGTGCTGAGCTGTGTCCAAAACTCTCCGCAGTTTCCTGTCATCATGAGCAGAGCAGTTGTCACGCCGAGCTGTGATGTTAGAAACACCTCAATGCCAATCAACTACTCTCTGTGTTGTGTTAGAGTATACGTTCTACTTCACGAGGATCGGAGTCCACACTACCAATGTTAGTAGTGTTATGGACGATCTGACCGGATTTCAGGACTGTAGAGTCAGGTCACTGTATGGTGTAGACTGGACTGTAGGGTGAGGTCACTGGAGTGGTGTAGACTGGACTGTAGGGTCAGGACACTGGAGTGGTGTAGACTGGACTGTAGGGTCAGGTCACTGTATGGTGTAGACTGGACTGTAGGGTCAGGTCACTGGAGTGGTGTAGACTGGACTGTAGGGTCAGGTCACTGTATGGTGTAGACTGGACAGTAGAGTCAGGACACTGTATGGTGTAGACTGGACTGTAGGGTCAGGTCACTGGAGTGGTTTAGTTTGGATTGTTGGTTCAGGTCACTGTATGGTGTAGACTGGACTGTAGGGTCAGGTCACTGTGTGGTGTAGACTGGACTGTAGGTTCAGGACACTGTATGGTGTAGATTGGACTATAGGGTCAGGTCACTGTATGGTGTAGACTGGACTGTAGGGTCAGGACACTGTATGGTGTAGACTGGACTGTAGGGTCAGGACACTGGAGTGGTGTAGACTGGACTGTAGGGTCAGGTCACTGTATGGTGTAAACTGGACTGTAGGGTCAGGTCACTGGAATGGTGTAGACTGGACTGTAGGGTCAGGTCACTGGAGTGGTTTAGTTTGAATTGTTGGTTCAGGTCACTGTATGGTGTAGATTGGACTGTAGGGTCAGGTCACTGGAGTGGTGTAGATTGGACTGTAGGGTCAGGTCACTGGAATGGTGTAGATTGGACTGTAGGGTCAGGTCACTGGAGTGGTGTAGACTGGACTGTAGGGTCAGGTCACTATGGTGTAGACTGGACTGTAGGGTCAGGTCACTGTATGGTGTAGACTGGATTGTAGGGTCAGGTCACTGTAGGGTGTAGACTGGACTGTAGGGTCAGGACACTGTATGGTGTAGACTGGACTGTAGGGTCAGGTCGCTGTATGGTGTAGACTGGACTGTAGGGTCCGGTCACTTGATTGCTGTAGACTGGACTGTAGGGTCAGGACACTGTATGGTGTAGACTGGACTGTAGGGTCAGGACACTGGAGTGGTTTAGACTGGACTGTAGGGTCAGGTCACTGGAATGGTGTAGACTGGACTGTAGGGTCAGGTCACTGGAGTGGTTTAGTTTGGATTGTTGGTTCAGGTCACTGTATGGTGTAGATTGGACTGTAGGGTCAGGTCACTGGAGTGGTATAGATTGGACTGTAGGGTCAGGTCACTGGAATGGTGTAGACTGGACTGTAGGGTCAGGTCACTGTATGGTGTAGACTGGTCTGTACGGTCAGGTCACTGTATGGTGTAGACTGGACTGTAGGTTCAGGTCACTGTATGGTGTAGACTGGACTGTAGGGTCAGGACACTGTGTGGTGTAGACTGGATTGTAGGGTCAGGTCACTGTATGGTGTAGACTGGACTGTAGGGTCAGGTCACTGGAGTGGTGTAGACTGGACTGTAGGGTCAGGTCACTATGGTGTAGATTGGACTGTAGGGTCAGGTCACTGGAATGGTGTAGATTGGACTGTAGGGTCAGGTCACTGTATGGTGTAGACTGGACTGTAGGGTCAGGTCACTGGAGTGGTATAGATTGGACTGTAGGGTCAGGTCACTGTATGGTGTAGACTGGACTGTAGAGTCTGGTCACTGTATGGTGTAGACTGGACTGTAGGGTCAGGTCACTGGAGTGGTGTAGACTGGACTGTAGGGTCAGGACACTGTGTGGTGTAGACTGGATTGTAGGGTCAGGTCACTGTATGGTGTAGACTGGACTGTAGGGTCAGGTCACTGTCTGGTGTAGACTGGACTGTAGGGTCAGGTCACTGTATGGTGTAGACTGGACTGTAGGGTCAGGACACTGTCATGTGTAGACTGGACTGTAGGGTCAGGTCACTATGGTGTAGATTGGACTTTAGGGTCAGGACACTGTGTGGTGTAGACTGGATTGTAGGGTCAGGTCACTGTATGGTGTAGACTGGACTGTAGGGTCAGGTCACTGTCTGGTGTAGACTGGACTGTAGGGTCAGGTCACTATGGTGTAGATTGGACTGTAGGGTCAGGTCACTGGAATGGTGTAGATTGGACTGTAGGGTCAGGTCACTGTATGGTGTAGACTGGACTGTAGGGTCAGGTCACTGGAGTGGTATAGATTGGACTGTAGGGTCAGGTCACTGTATGGTGTAGACTGGACTGTAGAGTCTGGTCACTGTATGGTGTAGACTGGACTGTAGGGTCAGGTCACTGGAGTGGTGTAGACTGGACTGTAGGGTCAGGTCACTGTGTGGTGTAGACTGGACTGTAGGGACAGGTCACTATGGTGTAGACTGGACTGTAGGGTCAGGACACTGTGTGGTGTAGACTGGACTGTAGGGTCAGGTCACTATGGTGTAGACTGGACTGTAGGGTCAGGTCAATGTATGGTGTAGACTGGACTGTAGGGTCAGGTCACTGGAGTGGTATAGATTGGACTGTAGGGTCAGGACACTGGAGTGGTGTAGACTGGACTGTAGGGTCAGGTCACTGTATGGTGTAGACTGGACTGTAGGGTCAGGTCACTGGAGTGGTGTAGATTGGACTGTAGGGTCAGGTCACTGTATGGTGTAGACTGGACTGTAGGGTCAGGACACTGGAGTGGTGTAGACTGGACTGTAGGGTCAGGTCACTGTATGGTGTAGATTGGACTGTAGGGTCAGGATACTGGAGTGGTGTAGACTGGACTGTAGGGTCAGGTCACTGGAATGGTGTAGACTGGACTGTAGGGTCAGGTCACTGGAGTGGTTTAGTTTGGATTGTTGGTTCAGGTCACTGTATGGTGTAGATTGGACTGTAGGGTCAGGTCACTGGAGTGGTGTAGATTGGACTGTAGGGTCAGGTCACTGGAATGGTGTAGATTGGACTGTAGGGTCAGGTCACTGGAGTGGTGTAGATTGGACTGTAGGGTCAGGTCACTGTATGGTGTAGACTGGATTGTAGGTTCAGGACACTGTATGGTGTAGACTGGACTGTAGGGTCAGGTCATTGTATGGTGTAGACTGGACTGTAGGGTCAGGTCACTGGAGTGGTGTAGATTGGACTGTAGGGTCAGGTCACTGTATGGTGTAGATTGGACTGTAGGGTCAGGTCACTGGAGTGGTATAGATTGGACTGTAGGGTCAGGTCACTGGAATGGTGTAGACTGGACTGTAGGGTCAGGTCACTATGGTGTAGACTGGACTGTAGGGTCAGGTCACTGTATGGTGTAGACTGGATTGTAGGGTCAGGTCACTGTAGGGTGTAGACTGGACTGTAGGGTCAGGACACTGTATGGTGTAGACTGGACTGTAGGGTCAGGTCGCTGTATGGTGTAGACTGGACTGTAGGGTCCGGTCACTTGATTGCTGTAGACTGGACTGTAGGGTCAGGACACTGTATGGTGTAGACTGGACTGTAGGGTCAGGACACTGGAGTGGTTTAGACTGGACTGTAGGGTCAGGTCACTGGAATGGTGTAGACTGGACTGTAGGGTCAGGTCACTGGAGTGGTTTAGTTTGGATTGTTGGTTCAGGTCACTGTATGGTGTAGATTGGACTGTAGGGTCAGGTCACTGGAGTGGTATAGATTGGACTGTAGGGTCAGGTCACTGGAATGGTGTAGACTGGACTGTAGGGTCAGGTTACTGTATGGTGTAGACTGGATTGTAGGGTCAGGTCACTGTATGGTGTAGACTGGACTGTAGGGTCAGGTCACTATGGTGTAGACTGGACTGTAGGGTCAGGTCACTGTATGGTGTAGACTGGATTGTAGGGTCAGGTCACTGTATGGTGTAGATTGGACTGTAGGGTCAGGTCACTGTATGGTGTAGACTGGACTGTAGGGTCAGGTCACTGTAGGGTGTAGACTGGACTGTAGGGTCAGGACACTGGAGTGGTGTAGACTGGACTGTAGGATCAGGTCACTGTATGGTGTAGACTGGATTGTAGGGTCAGGTCACTGTATGGTGTAAACTGGACTGTAGGGTCAGGTCACTGTAGGGTGTAGACTGGACTGTAGGGTCAGGACACTGGAGTGGTGTAGACGGGATTGTAGGGTCCGGTCACTTGAGTGCTGTAGACTGGACTGTAGGGTCAGGTCACTGTGTGGTGTAGACTGGACTGTAGGTTCAGGACACTGTATGGTGTAGATTGGACTGTAGGGTCAGGTCACTGTATGGTGTAGACTGGACTGTAGGGTCAGGACACTGTATGGTGTAGACTGGACTGTAGGGTCAGGACACTGGAGTGGTGTAGACTGGACTGTAGGGTCAGGTCACTGTATGGTGTAGACTGGACTGTAGGGTCAGGTCACTGTCTGGTGTAGACTGGACTGTAGGGTCAGGTCACTATGGTGTAGACTGGACTGTAGGGTCAGGTCACTGTATGGTGTAGACTGGACTGTAGGGTCAGGACACTGTATGGTGTAGACTGGTCTGTACGGTCAGGTCACTGTATGGTGTAGACTGGACTGTAGGTTCAGGTCACTGCATGGTGTAGACTGGACTGTAGGGTCAGGACACTGTGTGGTGTAGACTGGATTGTAGGGTCAGGTCACTGTATGGTGTAGACTGGACTGTAGGGTCAGGTCACTGTCTGGTGTAGACTGGACTGTAGGGTCAGGTCACTATGGTGTAGATTGGACTGTAGGGTCAGGTCACTGGAATGGTGTAGATTGGACTGTAGGGTCAGGTCACTGTATGGTGTAGACTGGACTGTAGGGTCAGGTCACTGGAGTGGTATAGATTGGACTGTAGGGTCAGGTCACTGTATGGTGTAGACTGGACTGTAGAGTCTGGTCACTGTATGGTGTAGACTGGACTGTAGGGTCAGGTCACTGGAGTGGTGTAGACTGGACTGTAGGGTCAGGACACTGTGTGGTGTAGACTGGATTGTAGGGTCAGGTCACTGTATGGTGTAGACTGGATTGTAGGTTCAGGACACTGTATGGTGTAGACTGGACTGTAGGGTCAGGTCATTGTATGGTGTAGACTGGACTGTAGGGTCAGGTCACTGGAGTGGTGTAGATTGGACTGTAGGGTCAGGTCACTGTATGGTGTAGATTGGACTGTAGGGTCAGGTCACTGGAGTGGTATAGATTGGACTGTAGGGTCAGGTCACTGGAATGGTGTAGACTGGACTGTAGGGTCAGGTCACTATGGTGTAGACTGGACTGTAGGGTCAGGTCACTGTATGGTGTAGACTGGATTGTAGGGTCAGGTCACTGTAGGGTGTAGACTGGACTGTAGGGTCAGGACACTGTATGGTGTAGACTGGACTGTAGGGTCAGGTCGATGTATGGTGTAGACTGGACTGTAGGGTCCGGTCACTTGATTGCTGTAGACTGGACTGTAGGGTCAGGACACTGTATGGTGTAGACTGGACTGTAGGGTCAGGACACTGGAGTGGTTTAGACTGGACTGTAGGGTCAGGTCACTGGAATGGTGTAGACTGGACTGTAGGGTCAGGTCACTGGAGTGGTTTAGTTTGGATTGTTGGTTCAGGTCACTGTATGGTGTAGATTGGACTGTAGG
Organism: Hemitrygon akajei; assembly: GCF_048418815.1. Classification (NCBI taxonomy): domain Eukaryota; kingdom Metazoa; phylum Chordata; class Chondrichthyes; order Myliobatiformes; family Dasyatidae; genus Hemitrygon; species Hemitrygon akajei. The sequence continues at coordinate 38,487,174 of NC_133131.1, forward strand.
GTCAGGTCACTGGAGTGGTATAGATTGGACTGTAGGGTCAGGTCACTGGAATGGTGTAGACTGGACTGTAGGGTCAGGTTACTGTATGGTGTAGACTGGATTGTAGGGTCAGGTCACTGTATGGTGTAGACTGGACTGTAGGGTCAGGTCACTATGGTGTAGACTGGACTGTAGGGTCAGGTCACTGTATGGTGTAGACTGGATTGTAGGGTCAGGTCACTGTATGTTGTAGATTGGACTGTAGGGTCAGGTCACTGTATGGTGTAGACTGGACTGTAGGGTCAGGTCACTGTAGGGTGTAGACTGGACTGTAGGGTCAGGACACTGGAGTGGTGTAGACTGGACTGTAGGATCAGGTCACTGTATGGTGTAGACTGGATTGTAGGGTCAGGTCACTGTATGGTGTAAACTGGACTGTAGGGTCAGGTCACTGTAGGGTGTAGACTGGACTGTAGGGTCAGGACACTGGAGTGGTGTAGACGGGATTGTAGGGTCCGGTCACTTGAGTGCTGTAGACTGGACTGTAGGGTCAGGTCACTGTGTGGTGTAGACTGGACTGTAGGTTCAGGACACTGTATGGTGTAGATTGGACTGTAGGGTCAGGTCACTGTATGGTGTAGACTGGACTGTAGGGTCAGGACACTGTATGGTGTAGACTGGACTGTAGGGTCAGGACACTGGAGTGGTGTAGACTGGACTGTAGGGTCAGGTCACTGTATGGTGTAGACTGGACTGTAGGGTCAGGTCACTGTCTGGTGTAGACTGGACTGTAGGGTCAGGTCACTATGGTGTAGACTGGACTGTAGGGTCAGGTCACTGTATGGTGTAGACTGGACTGTAGGGTCAGGACACTGTATGGTGTAGACTGGTCTGTACGGTCAGGTCACTGTATGGTGTAGACTGGACTGTAGGTTCAGGTCACTGCATGGTGTAGACTGGACTGTAGGGTCAGGACACTGTGTGGTGTAGACTGGATTGTAGGGTCAGGTCACTGTATGGTGTAGACTGGACTGTAGGGTCAGGTCACTGTCTGGTGTAGACTGGACTGTAGGGTCAGGTCACTATGGTGTAGATTGGACTGTAGGGTCAGGTCACTGTATGGTGTAGACTGGACTGTAGGGTCAGGTCACTGGAGTGGTATAGATTGGACTGTAGGGTCAGGTCACTGTATGGTGTAGACTGGACTGTAGAGTCTGGTCACTGTATGGTGTAGACTGGACTGTAGGGTCAGGTCACTGGAGTGGTGTAGACTGGACTGTAGGGTCAGGTCACTGGAGTGGTGTAGACTGGACTGTAGGGTCAGGACACTGTGTGGTGTAGACTGGATTGTAGGGTCAGGTCACTGTATGGTGTAGACTGGACTGTAGGGTCAGGTCACTGTCTGGTGTAGACTGGACTGTAGGGTCAGGTCACTGTATGGTGTAGACTGGACTGTAGGGTCAGGACACTGTCATGTGTAGACTGGACTGTAGGGTCAGGTCACTATGGTGTAGATTGGACTTTAGGGTCAGGACACTGTGTGGTGTAGACTGGATTGTAGGGTCAGGTCACTGTATGGTGTAGACTGGACTGTAGGGTCAGGTCACTGTCTGGTGTAGACTGGACTGTAGGGTCAGGTCACTATGGTGTAGATTGGACTGTAGGGTCAGGTCACTGGAATGGTGTAGATTGGACTGTAGGGTCAGGTCACTGTATGGTGTAGACTGGACTGTAGGGTCAGGTCACTGGAGTGGTATAGATTGGACTGTAGGGTCAGGTCACTGTATGGTGTAGACTGGACTGTAGAGTCTGGTCACTGTATGGTGTAGACTGGACTGTAGGGTCAGGTCACTGGAGTGGTGTAGACTGGACTGTAGGGTCAGGTCACTGTGTGGTGTAGACTGGACTGTAGGGACAGGTCACTATGGTGTAGACTGGACTGTAGGGTCAGGACACTGTGTGGTGTAGACTGGACTGTAGGGTCAGGTCACTATGGTGTAGACTGGACTGTAGGGTCAGGTCAATGTATGGTGTAGACTGGACTGTAGGGTCAGGTCACTGGAGTGGTATAGATTGGACTGTAGGGTCAGGACACTGGAGTGGTGTAGACTGGACTGTAGGGTCAGGTCACTGTATGGTGTAGACTGGACTGTAGGGTCAGGTCACTGGAGTGGTGTAGATTGGACTGTAGGGTCAGGTCACTGTATGGTGTAGACTGGACTGTAGGGTCAGGACACTGGAGTGGTGTAGACTGGACTGTAGGGTCAGGTCACTGTATGGTGTAGATTGGACTGTAGGGTCAGGATACTGGAGTGGTGTAGACTGGACTGTAGGGTCAGGTCACTGGAATGGTGTAGACTGGACTGTAGGGTCAGGTCACTGGAGTGGTTTAGTTTGGATTGTTGGTTCAGGTCACTGTATGGTGTAGATTGGACTGTAGGGTCAGGTCACTGGAGTGGTGTAGATTGGACTGTAGGGTCAGGTCACTGGAATGGTGTAGATTGGACTGTAGGGTCAGGTCACTGGAGTGGTGTAGATTGGACTGTAGGGTCAGGTCACTGTATGGTGTAGACTGGATTGTAGGTTCAGGACACTGTATGGTGTAGACTGGACTGTAGGGTCAGGTCATTGTATGGTGTAGACTGGACTGTAGGGTCAGGTCACTGGAGTGGTGTAGATTGGACTGTAGGGTCAGGTCACTGTATGGTGTAGATTGGACTGTAGGGTCAGGTCACTGGAGTGGTATAGATTGGACTGTAGGGTCAGGTCACTGGAATGGTGTAGACTGGACTGTAGGGTCAGGTCACTATGGTGTAGACTGGACTGTAGGGTCAGGTCACTGTATGGTGTAGACTGGATTGTAGGGTCAGGTCACTGTAGGGTGTAGACTGGACTGTAGGGTCAGGACACTGTATGGTGTAGACTGGACTGTAGGGTCAGGTCGCTGTATGGTGTAGACTGGACTGTAGGGTCCGGTCACTTGATTGCTGTAGACTGGACTGTAGGGTCAGGACACTGTATGGTGTAGACTGGACTGTAGGGTCAGGACACTGGAGTGGTTTAGACTGGACTGTAGGGTCAGGTCACTGGAATGGTGTAGACTGGACTGTAGGGTCAGGTCACTGGAGTGGTTTAGTTTGGATTGTTGGTTCAGGTCACTGTATGGTGTAGATTGGACTGTAGGGTCAGGTCACTGGAGTGGTATAGATTGGACTGTAGGGTCAGGTCACTGGAATGGTGTAGACTGGACTGTAGGGTCAGGTTACTGTATGGTGTAGACTGGATTGTAGGGTCAGGTCACTGTATGGTGTAGACTGGACTGTAGGGTCAGGTCACTATGGTGTAGACTGGACTGTAGGGTCAGGTCACTGTATGGTGTAGACTGGATTGTAGGGTCAGGTCACTGTATGGTGTAGATTGGACTGTAGGGTCAGGTCACTGTATGGTGTAGACTGGACTGTAGGGTCAGGTCACTGTAGGGTGTAGACTGGACTGTAGGGTCAGGACACTGGAGTGGTGTAGACTGGACTGTAGGATCAGGTCACTGTATGGTGTAGACTGGATTGTAGGGTCAGGTCACTGTATGGTGTAAACTGGACTGTAGGGTCAGGTCACTGTAGGGTGTAGACTGGACTGTAGGGTCAGGACACTGGAGTGGTGTAGACGGGATTGTAGGGTCCGGTCACTTGAGTGCTGTAGACTGGACTGTAGGGTCAGGTCACTGTGTGGTGTAGACTGGACTGTAGGTTCAGGACACTGTATGGTGTAGATTGGACTGTAGGGTCAGGTCACTGTATGGTGTAGACTGGACTGTAGGGTCAGGACACTGTATGGTGTAGACTGGACTGTAGGGTCAGGACACTGGAGTGGTGTAGACTGGACTGTAGGGTCAGGTCACTGTATGGTGTAGACTGGACTGTAGGGTCAGGTCACTGTCTGGTGTAGACTGGACTGTAGGGTCAGGTCACTATGGTGTAGACTGGACTGTAGGGTCAGGTCACTGTATGGTGTAGACTGGACTGTAGGGTCAGGACACTGTATGGTGTAGACTGGTCTGTACGGTCAGGTCACTGTATGGTGTAGACTGGACTGTAGGTTCAGGTCACTGCATGGTGTAGACTGGACTGTAGGGTCAGGACACTGTGTGGTGTAGACTGGATTGTAGGGTCAGGTCACTGTATGGTGTAGACTGGACTGTAGGGTCAGGTCACTGTCTGGTGTAGACTGGACTGTAGGGTCAGGTCACTATGGTGTAGATTGGACTGTAGGGTCAGGTCACTGGAATGGTGTAGATTGGACTGTAGGGTCAGGTCACTGTATGGTGTAGACTGGACTGTAGGGTCAGGTCACTGGAGTGGTATAGATTGGACTGTAGGGTCAGGTCACTGTATGGTGTAGACTGGACTGTAGAGTCTGGTCACTGTATGGTGTAGACTGGACTGTAGGGTCAGGTCACTGGAGTGGTGTAGACTGGACTGTAGGGTCAGGACACTGTGTGGTGTAGACTGGATTGTAGGGTCAGGTCACTGTATGGTGTAGACTGGATTGTAGGTTCAGGACACTGTATGGTGTAGACTGGACTGTAGGGTCAGGTCATTGTATGGTGTAGACTGGACTGTAGGGTCAGGTCACTGGAGTGGTGTAGATTGGACTGTAGGGTCAGGTCACTGTATGGTGTAGATTGGACTGTAGGGTCAGGTCACTGGAGTGGTATAGATTGGACTGTAGGGTCAGGTCACTGGAATGGTGTAGACTGGACTGTAGGGTCAGGTCACTATGGTGTAGACTGGACTGTAGGGTCAGGTCACTGTATGGTGTAGACTGGATTGTAGGGTCAGGTCACTGTAGGGTGTAGACTGGACTGTAGGGTCAGGACACTGTATGGTGTAGACTGGACTGTAGGGTCAGGTCGATGTATGGTGTAGACTGGACTGTAGGGTCCGGTCACTTGATTGCTGTAGACTGGACTGTAGGGTCAGGACACTGTATGGTGTAGACTGGACTGTAGGGTCAGGACACTGGAGTGGTTTAGACTGGACTGTAGGGTCAGGTCACTGGAATGGTGTAGACTGGACTGTAGGGTCAGGTCACTGGAGTGGTTTAGTTTGGATTGTTGGTTCAGGTCACTGTATGGTGTAGATTGGACTGTAGGGTCAGGTCACTGGAGTGGTATAGATTGGACTGTAGGGTCAGGTCACTGGAATGGTGTAGACTGGACTGTAGGGTCAGGTTACTGTATGGTGTAGACTGGATTGTAGGGTCAGGTCACTGTATGGTGTAGACTGGACTGTAGGGTCAGGTCACTATGGTGTAGACTGGACTGTAGGGTCAGGTCACTGTATGGTGTAGACTGGATTGTAGGGTCAGGTCACTGTATGTTGTAGATTGGACTGTAGGGTCAGGTCACTGTATGGTGTAGACTGGACTGTAGGGTCAGGTCACTGTAGGGTGTAGACTGGACTGTAGGGTCAGGACACTGGAGTGGTGTAGACTGGACTGTAGGATCAGGTCACTGTATGGTGTAGACTGGATTGTAGGGTCAGGTCACTGTATGGTGTAAACTGGACTGTAGGGTCAGGTCACTGTAGGGTGTAGACTGGACTGTAGGGTCAGGACACTGGAGTGGTGTAGACGGGATTGTAGGGTCCGGTCACTTGAGTGCTGTAGACTGGACTGTAGGGTCAGGTCACTGTGTGGTGTAGACTGGACTGTAGGTTCAGGACACTGTATGGTGTAGATTGGACTGTAGGGTCAGGTCACTGTATGGTGTAGACTGGACTGTAGGGTCAGGACACTGTATGGTGTAGACTGGACTGTAGGGTCAGGACACTGGAGTGGTGTAGACTGGACTGTAGGGTCAGGTCACTGTATGGTGTAGACTGGACTGTAGGGTCAGGTCACTGTCTGGTGTAGACTGGACTGTAGGGTCAGGTCACTATGGTGTAGACTGGACTGTAGGGTCAGGTCACTGTATGGTGTAGACTGGACTGTAGGGTCAGGACACTGTATGGTGTAGACTGGTCTGTACGGTCAGGTCACTGTATGGTGTAGACTGGACTGTAGGTTCAGGTCACTGCATGGTGTAGACTGGACTGTAGGGTCAGGACACTGTGTGGTGTAGACTGGATTGTAGGGTCAGGTCACTGTATGGTGTAGACTGGACTGTAGGGTCAGGTCACTGTCTGGTGTAGACTGGACTGTAGGGTCAGGTCACTATGGTGTAGATTGGACTGTAGGGTCAGGTCACTGTATGGTGTAGACTGGACTGTAGGGTCAGGTCACTGGAGTGGTATAGATTGGACTGTAGGGTCAGGTCACTGTATGGTGTAGACTGGACTGTAGAGTCTGGTCACTGTATGGTGTAGACTGGACTGTAGGGTCAGGTCACTGGAGTGGTGTAGACTGGACTGTAGGGTCAGGACACTGTGTGGTGTAGACTGGATTGTAGGGTCAGGTCACTGTATGGTGTAGACTGGACTGTAGGGTCAGGTCACTGTCTGGTGTAGACTGGACTGTAGGGTCAGGTCACTATGGTGTAGACTGGACTGTAGGGTCAGGTCACTGTATGGTGTAGACTGGACTGTAGGGTCAGGACACTGTCTGGTGTAGACTGGACTGTAGGGTCAGGTCACTATGGTGTAGATTGGACTTTAGGGTCAGGACACTGTGTGGTGTAGACTGGATTGTAGGGTCAGGTCACTGTATGGTGTAGACTGGACTGTAGGGTCAGGTCACTGTCTGGTGTAGACTGGACTGTAGGGTCAGGTCACTATGGTGTAGATTGGACTGTAGGGTCAGGTCACTGGAATGGTGTAGATTGGACTGTAGGGTCAGGTCACTGTATGGTGTAGACTGGACTGTAGGGTCAGGTCACTGGAGTGGTATAGATTGGACTGTAGGGTCAGGTCACTGTATGGTGTAGACTGGACTGTAGAGTCTGGTCACTGTATGGTGTAGACTGGACTGTAGGGTCAGGTCACTGGAGTGGTGTAGACTGGACTGTAGGGTCAGGTCACTGTGTGGTGTAGACTGGACTGTAGGGACAGGTCACTATGGTGTAGACTGGACTGTAGGGTCAGGACACTGTGTGGTGTAGACTGGACTGTAGGGTCAGGTCACTATGGTGTAGACTGGACTGTAGGGTCAGGTCACTGTATGGTGTAGACTGGACTGTAGGGTCAGGTCACTGGAGTGGTATAGATTGGACTGTAGGGTCAGGACACTGGAGTGATGTAGACTGGACTGTAGGGTCAGGTCACTGTATGGTGTAGACTGGACTGTAGGGTCAGGTCACTGGAGTGGTGTAGATTGGACTGTAGGGTCAGGTCACTGTATGGTGTAGACTGGACTGTAGGGTCAGGACACTGGAGTGGTGTAGACTGGACTGTAGGGTCAGGTCACTGTATGGTGTAGATTGGACTGTAGGGTCAGGACACTGGAGTGGTGTAGACTGGACTGTAGGGTCAGGTCACTGTATGGTGTAGATTGGACTGTAGGGTCAGGTCACTGGAGTGGTATAGATTGGACTGTAGGGTCAGGTCACTATGGTGTAGACTGGACTGTAAGGTCAGGTCACTTGAGTGCTGTAGACTGGGCTGTAGGGTCAGGACACTGTATGGTGTAGACTGGACTGTAGGGTCAGGTCACTGTATGGTGTAGACTGAACTGTAGGGTCAGGTCACTGGAATGGTGTAGACTGGACTGTAGGGTCAGGTCACTGGAGTGGTTTAGTTTGGATTGTTGGTTCAGGTCACTGTACGGTGTAGATTGGACTGTAGGGTCAGGTCACTGGAATGGTGTAGATTGGACTGTAGGGTCAGGTCACTGGAGTGGTGTAGACTGGTCTGTACGGTCAGATCACTGTATGGTGTAGACTGGACTGTAGGTTCAGGTCACTGTATGGTGTAGACTGGACTGTAGGGTCAGGACACTGTATGGTGTAGACTGGATTGTAGGTTCAGGACACTGTATGGTGTAGACTGGACTGTAGGGTCAGGACATTGTATGGTGTAGTCTGGACTGTAGGGTCAGGACACTGCATGGTGTAGACTGGTCTGTAGGTTCAGGACGCTGTATGGTGTAGACTGGACTGTAGGGTCAGGACATTGTATGGTGTAGACTGGACTGTAGGGTCAGGACATTGTATGGTGTAGACTGGACTGTAGGGTCAGGTCACTGTATGGTGTAGACTGGATTGTAGGGTCAGGTCACTGTAGGGTGTAGACTGGACTGTAGGGTCAGGACACTGTATGGTGTAGACTGGACTGTAGGGTCAGGTCGATGTATGGTGTAGACTGGACTGTAGGGTCCGGTCACTTGATTGCTGTAGACTGGACTGTAGGGTCAGGACACTGTATGGTGTAGACTGGACTGTAGGGTCAGGACACTGGAGTGGTTTAGACTGGACTGTAGGGTCAGGTCACTGGAATGGTGTAGACTGGACTGTAGGGTCAGGTCACTGGAGTGGTTTAGTTTGGATTGTTGGTTCAGGTCACTGTATGGTGTAGATTGGACTGTAGGGTCAGGTCACTGGAGTGGTATAGATTGGACTGTAGGGTCAGGTCACTGGAATGGTGTAGACTGGACTGTAGGGTCAGGTTACTGTATGGTGTAGACTGGATTGTAGGGTCAGGTCACTGTATGGTGTAGACTGGACTGTAGGGTCAGGTCACTATGGTGTAGACTGGACTGTAGGGTCAGGTCACTGTATGGTGTAGACTGGATTGTAGGGTCAGGTCACTGTATGTTGTAGATTGGACTGTAGGGTCAGGTCACTGTATGGTGTAGACTGGACTGTAGGGTCAGGTCACTGTAGGGTGTTGACTGGACTGTAGGGTCAGGACACTGGAGTGGTGTAGACTGGACTGTAGGATCAGGTCACTGTATGGTGTAGACTGGATTGTAGGGTCAGGTCACTGTATGGTGTAAACTGGACTGTAGGGTCAGGTCACTGTAGGGTGTAGACTGGACTGTAGGGTCAGGACACTGGAGTGGTGTAGACGGGATTGTAGGGTCCGGTCACTTGAGTGCTGTAGACTGGACTGTAGGGTCAGGTCACTGTGTGGTGTAGACTGGACTGTAGGTTCAGGACACTGTATGGTGTAGATTGGACTGTAGGGTCAGGTCACTGTATGGTGTAGACTGGACTGTAGGGTCAGGACACTGTATGGTGTAGACTGGACTGTAGGGTCAGGACACTGGAGTGGTGTAGACTGGACTGTAGGGTCAGGTCACTGTATGGTGTAGACTGGACTGTAGGGTCAGGTCACTGTCTGGTGTAGACTGGACTGTAGGGTCAGGTCACTATGGTGTAGACTGGACTGTAGGGTCAGGTCACTGTATGGTGTAGACTGGACTGTAGGGTCAGGACACTGTATGGTGTAGACTGGTCTGTACGGTCAGGTCACTGTATGGTGTAGACTGGACTGTAGGTTCAGGTCACTGCATGGTGTAGACTGGACTGTAGGGTCAGGACACTGTGTGGTGTAGACTGGATTGTAGGGTCAGGTCACTGTATGGTGTAGACTGGACTGTAGGGTCAGGTCACTGTCTGGTGTAGACTGGACTGTAGGGTCAGGTCACTATGGTGTAGATTGGACTGTAGGGTCAGGTCACTGTATGGTGTAGACTGGACTGTAGGGTCAGGTCACTGGAGTGGTATAGATTGGACTGTAGGGTCAGGTCACTGTATGGTGTAGACTGGACTGTAGAGTCTGGTCACTGTATGGTGTAGACTGGACTGTAGGGTCAGGTCACTGGAGTGGTGTAGACTGGACTGTAGGGTCAGGACACTGTGTGGTGTAGACTGGATTGTAGGGTCAGGTCACTGTATGGTGTAGACTGGACTGTAGGGTCAGGTCACTGTCTGGTGTAGACTGGACTGTAGGGTCAGGTCACTATGGTGTAGACTGGACTGTAGGGTCAGGTCACTGTATGGTGTAGACTGGACTGTAGGGTCAGGACACTGTCTGGTGTAGACTGGACTGTAGGGTCAGGTCACTATGGTGTAGATTGGACTTTAGGGTCAGGACACTGTGTGGTGTAGACTGGATTGTAGGGTCAGGTCACTGTATGGTGTAGACTGGACTGTAGGGTCAGGTCACTGTCTGGTGTAGACTGGACTGTAGGGTCAGGTCACTATGGTGTAGATTGGACTGTAGGGTCAGGTCACTGGAATGGTGTAGATTGGACTGTAGGGTCAGGTCACTGTATGGTGTAGACTGGACTGTAGGGTCAGGTCACTGGAGTGGTATAGATTGGACTGTAGGGTCAGGTCACTGTATGGTGTAGACTGGACTGTAGAGTCTGGTCACTGTATGGTGTAGACTGGACTGTAGGGTCAGGTCACTGGAGTGGTGTAGACTGGACTGTAGGGTCAGGTCACTGTGTGGTGTAGACTGGACTGTAGGGACAGGTCACTATGGTGTAGACTGGACTGTAGGGTCAGGACACTGTGTGGTGTAGACTGGACTGTAGGGTCAGGTCACTATGGTGTAGACTGGACTGTAGGGTCAGGTCACTGTATGGTGTAGACTGGACTGTAGGGTCAGGTCACTGGAGTGGTATAGATTGGACTGTAGGGTCAGGACACTGGAGTGATGTAGACTGGACTGTAGGGTCAGGTCACTGTATGGTGTAGACTGGACTGTAGGGTCAGGTCACTGGAGTGGTGTAGATTGGACTGTAGGGTCAGGTCACTGTATGGTGTAGACTGGACTGTAGGGTCAGGACACTGGAGTGGTGTAGACTGGACTGTAGGGTCAGGTCACTGTATGGTGTAGATTGGACTGTAGGGTCAGGACACTGGAGTGGTGTAGACTGGACTGTAGGGTCAGGTCACTGTATGGTGTAGATTGGACTGTAGGGTCAGGTCACTGGAGTGGTATAGATTGGACTGTAGGGTCAGGTCACTATGGTGTAGACTGGACTGTAAGGTCAGGTCACTTGAGTGCTGTAGACTGGGCTGTAGGGTCAGGACACTGTATGGTGTAGACTGGACTGTAGGGTCAGGTCACTGTATGGTGTAGACTGAACTGTAGGGTCAGGTCACTGGAATGGTGTAGACTGGACTGTAGGGTCAGGTCACTGGAGTGGTTTAGTTTGGATTGTTGGTTCAGGTCACTGTACGGTGTAGATTGGACTGTAGGGTCAGGTCACTGGAATGGTGTAGATTGGACTGTAGGGTCAGGTCACTGGAGTGGTGTAGACTGGTCTGTACGGTCAGATCACTGTATGGTGTAGACTGGACTGTAGGTTCAGGTCACTGTATGGTGTAGACTGGACTGTAGGGTCAGGACACTGTATGGTGTAGACTGGATTGTAGGTTCAGGACACTGTATGGTGTAGACTGGACTGTAGGGTCAGGACATTGTATGGTGTAGTCTGGACTGTAGGGTCAGGACACTGCATGGTGTAGACTGGTCTGTAGGTTCAGGACGCTGTATGGTGTAGACTGGACTGTAGGGTCAGGACATTGTATGGTGTAGACTGGACTGTAGGGTCAGGACACTGTATGGTGTAGACTGGTCTGTACGGTCAGGTCACTGTATGGTGTAGACTGGACTGTAGAGTCTGGTCACTGTATGGTGTAGACTGGACTGTAGGGTCAGGTCACTGGAGTGGTGTAGATTGGACTGTAGGGTCAGGACACTGTCTGGTGTAGACTGGACTGTAGGGTCAGGTCACTGTATAGTGTAGACTGGACTGTAGAGTCTGGTCACTGTATGGTGTAGACTGGACTGTAGGGTCAGGTCACTGGAGTGGTGTAGATTGGACTGTAGGGTCAGGACACTGTCTGGTGTAGACTGGACTGTAGGGTCAGGTCGCTGTATGGTGTAGACTGGACTGTAGGGTCCGGTCACTTGATTGCTGTAGACTGGACTGTAGGGTCAGGACACTGTATGGTGTAGACTGGACTGTAGTGTCAGGACACTGGAGTGGTTTAGACTGGACTGTAGGGTCAGGTCACTGGAATGGTGTAGACTGGACTGTAGGGTCAGGTCACTGGAGTGGTTTAGTTTGGATTGTTGGTTCAGGTCACTGTATGGTGTAGATTGGACTGTAGGGTCAGGTCACTGGAGTGGTATAGATTGGACTGTAGGGTCAGGTCACTGGAATGGTGTAGACTGGACTGTAGGGTCAGGTCACTGTATGGTGTAGACTGGTCTGTACGGTCAGGTCACTGTATGGTGTAGACTGGACTGTAGGTTCAGGTCACTGTATGGTGTAGACTGGACTGTAGGGTCAGGACACTGTGTGGTGTAGACTGGATTGTAGGGTCAGGTCACTGTATGGTGTAGACTGGACTGTAGGTTCAGGTCACTGTCTGGTGTAGACTGGACTGTAGGGTCAGGTCACTATGGTGTAGATTGGACTGTAGGGTCAGGTCACTGGAATGGTGTAGATTGGACTGTAGGGTCAGGTCACTGTATGGTGTAGACTGGACTGTAGGGTCAGGTCACTGGAGTGGTATAGATTGGACTGTAGGGTCAGGTCACTGTATGGTGTAGACTGGACTGTAGAGTCTGGTCACTGTATGGTGTAGACTGGACTGTAGGGTCAGGTCACTATGGTGTAGACTGGACTGTAGGGTCAGGTCACTGTATGGTGTAGACTGGACTGTAGGGTCAGGACACTGTATGGTGTAGACTGGTCTGTACGGTCAGGTCACTGTATGGTGTAGACTGGACTGTAGGTTCAGGTCACTGCATGGTGTAGACTGGACTGTAGGGTCAGGACACTGTGTGGTGTAGACTGGATTGTAGGGTCAGGTCACTGTATGGTGTAGACTGGACTGTAGGGTCAGGTCACTGTCTGGTGTAGACTGGACTGTAGGGTCAGGTCACTATGGTGTAGATTGGACTGTAGGGTCAGGTCACTGTATGGTGTAGACTGGACTGTAGGGTCAGGTCACTGGAGTGGTATAGATTGGACTGTAGGGTCAGGTCACTGTATGGTGTAGACTGGACTGTAGAGTCTGGTCACTGTATGGTGTAGACTGGACTGTAGGGTCAGGTCACTGGAGTGGTGTAGACTGGACTGTAGGGTCAGGACACTGTGTGGTGTAGACTGGATTGTAGGGTCAGGTCACTGTATGGTGTAGACTGGACTGTAGGGTCAGGTCACTGTCTGGTGTAGACTGGACTGTAGGGTCAGGTCACTATGGTGTAGACTGGACTGTAGGGTCAGGTCACTGTATGGTGTAGACTGGACTGTAGGGTCAGGACACTGTCTGGTGTAGACTGGACTGTAGGGTCAGGTCACTATGGTGTAGATTGGACTTTAGGGTCAGGACACTGTGTGGTGTAGACTGGATTGTAGGGTCAGGTCACTGTATGGTGTAGACTGGACTGTAGGGTCAGGTCACTGTCTGGTGTAGACTGGACTGTAGGGTCAGGTCACTATGGTGTAGATTGGACTGTAGGGTCAGGTCACTGGAATGGTGTAGATTGGACTGTAGGGTCAGGTCACTGTATGGTGTAGACTGGACTGTAGGGTCAGGTCACTGGAGTGGTATAGATTGGACTGTAGGGTCAGGTCACTGTATGGTGTAGACTGGACTGTAGAGTCTGGTCACTGTATGGTGTAGACTGGACTGTAGGGTCAGGTCACTGGAGTGGTGTAGACTGGACTGTAGGGTCAGGTCACTGTGTGGTGTAGACTGGACTGTAGGGACAGGTCACTATGGTGTAGACTGGACTGTAGGGTCAGGTCACTATGGTGTAGACTGGACTGTAGGGTCAGGACACTGTGTGGTGTAGACTGGACTGTAGGGTCAGGTCACTATGGTGTAGACTGGACTGTAGGGTCAGGTCACTGTATGGTGTAGACTGGACTGTAGGGTCAGGTCACTGGAGTGGTATAGATTGGACTGTAGGGTCAGGACACTGGAGTGATGTAGACTGGACTGTAGGGTCAGGTCACTGTATGGTGTAGACTGGACTGTAGGGTCAGGTCACTGGAGTGGTGTAGATTGGACTGTAGGGTCAGGTCACTGTATGGTGTAGACTGGACTGTAGGGTCAGGACACTGGAGTGGTGTAGACTGGACTAGGGTCAGGTCACTGTATGGTGTAGATTGGACTGTAGGGTCAGGACACTGGAGTGGTGTAGACTGGACTGTAGGGTCAGGTCACTGTATGGTGTAGATTGGACTGTAGGGTCAGGTCACTGGAGTGGTATAGATTGGACTGTAGGGTCAGGTCACTATGGTGTAGACTGGACTGTAAGGTCAGGTCACTTGAGTGCTGTAGACTGGGCTGTAGGGTCAGGACACTGTATGGTGTAGACTGGACTGTAGGGTCAGGTCACTGTATGGTGTAGACTGAACTGTAGGGTCAGGTCACTGGAATGGTGTAGACTGGACTGTAGGGTCAGGTCACTGGAGTGGTTTAGTTTGGATTGTTGGTTCAGGTCACTGTACGGTGTAGATTGGACTGTAGGGTCAGGTCACTGGAATGGTGTAGATTGGACTGTAGGGTCAGGTCACTGGAGTGGTGTAGACTGGTCTGTACGGTCAGATCACTGTATGGTGTAGACTGGACTGTAGGTTCAGGTCACTGTATGGTGTAGACTGGACTGTAGGGTCAGGACACTGTATGGTGTAGACTGGATTGTAGGTTCAGGACACTGTATGGTGTAGACTGGACTGTAGGGTCAGGACATTGTATGGTGTAGTCTGGACTGTAGGGTCAGGACACTGCATGGTGTAGACTGGTCTGTAGGTTCAGGACGCTGTATGGTGTAGACTGGACTGTAGGGTCAGGACATTGTATGGTGTAGACTGGACTGTAGGGTCAGGACACTGTATGGTGTAGACTGGTCTGTACGGTCAGGTCACTGTATGGTGTAGACTGGACTGTAGAGTCTGGTCACTGTATGGTGTAGACTGGACTGTAGGGTCAGGTCACTGGAGTGGTGTAGATTGGACTGTAGGGTCAGGACACTGTCTGGTGTAGACTGGACTGTAGGTTCAGGTCACTGGAGTGGTGTAGATTGGACTGTAGGGTCAGGACACTGTCTGGTGTAGACTGGACTGTAGGGTCAGGTCACTGTATAGTGTAGACTGGACTGTAGAGTCTGGTCACTGTATGGTGTAGACTGGACTGTAGGGTCAGGTCACTGGAGTGGTGTAGATTGGACTGTAGGGTCAGGACACTGTCTGGTGTAGACTGGACTGTAGGGTCAGGTCGCTGTATGGTGTAGACTGGACTGTAGGGTCCGGTCACTTGATTGCTGTAGACTGGACTGTAGGGTCAGGACACTGTATGGTGTAGACTGGACTGTAGTGTCAGGACACTGGAGTGGTTTAGACTGGACTGTAGGGTCAGGTCACTGGAATGGTGTAGACTGGACTGTAGGGTCAGGTCACTGGAGTGGTTTAGTTTGGATTGTTGGTTCAGGTCACTGTATGGTGTAGATTGGACTGTAGGGTCAGGTCACTGGAGTGGTATAGATTGGACTGTAGGGTCAGGTCACTGGAATGGTGTAGACTGGACTGTAGGGTCAGGTCACTGTATGGTGTAGACTGGTCTGTACGGTCAGGTCACTGTATGGTGTAGACTGGACTGTAGGTTCAGGTCACTGTATGGTGTAGACTGGACTGTAGGGTCAGGACACTGTGTGGTGTAGACTGGATTGTAGGGTCAGGTCACTGTATGGTGTAGACTGGACTGTAGGTTCAGGTCACTGTCTGGTGTAGACTGGACTGTAGGGTCAGGTCACTATGGTGTAGATTGGACTGTAGGGTCAGGTCACTGGAATGGTGTAGATTGGACTGTAGGGTCAGGTCACTGTATGGTGTAGACTGGACTGTAGGGTCAGGTCACTGGAGTGGTATAGATTGGACTGTAGGGTCAGGTCACTGTATGGTGTAGACTGGACTGTAGAGTCTGGTCACTGTATGGTGTAGACTGGACTGTAGGGTCAGGTCACTGGAGTGGTGTAGACTGGACTGTAGGGTCAGGACACTGTGTGGTGTAGACTGGATTGTAGGGTCAGGTCACTGTATGGTGTAGACTGGACTGTAGGGTCAGGTCACTGTCTGGTGTAGACTGGACTGTAGGGTCAGGTCACTGTATGGTGTAGACTGGACTGTAGGGTCAGGACACTGTCTGGTGTAGACTGGACTGTAGGGTCAGGTCACTATGGTGTAGATTGGACTTTAGGGTCAGGACACTGTGTGGTGTAGACTGGATTGTAGGGTCAGGTCACTGTATGGTGTAGACTGGACTGTAGGGTCAGGTCACTGTCTGGTGTAGACTGGACTGTAGGGTCAGGTCACTATGGTGTAGATTGGACTGTAGGGTCAGGTCACTGGAATGGTGTAGATTGGACTGTAGGGTAAGGTCACTGTATGGTGTAGACTGGACTGTAGGGTCAGGTCACTGGAGTGGTATAGATTGGACTGTAGGGTCAGGTCACTGTATGGTGTAGACTGGACTGTAGAGTCTGGTCACTGTATGGTGTAGACTGGACTGTAGGGTCAGGTCACTGGAGTGGTGTAGACTGGACTGTAGGGTCAGGTCACTGTGTGGTGTAGACTGGACTGTAGGGACAGGTCACTATGGTGTAGACTGGACTGTAGGGTCAGGACACTGTGTGGTGTAGACTGGACTGTAGGGTCAGGTCACTATGGTGTAGACTGGACTGTAGGGTCAGGTCAATGTATGGTGTAGACTGGACTGTAGGGTCAGGTCACTGGAGTGGTATAGATTGGACTGTAGGGTCAGGACACTGGAGTGGTGTAGACTGGACTGTAGGGTCAGGTCACTGTATGGTGTAGACTGGACTGTAGGGTCAGGTCACTGGAGTGGTGTAGATTGGACTGTAGGGTCAGGTCACTGTATGGTGTAGACTGGACTGTAGGGTCAGGACACTGGAGTGGTGTAGACTGGACTGTAGGGTCAGGTCACTGTATGGTGTAGACTGGACTGTAGGGTCAGGTCACTGTAGGGTGTAGACTGGACTGTAGTGTCAGGATACTGGAGTGGTGTAGACTGGACTGTAGGGTCAGGTCACTGGAATGGTGTAGACTGGACTGTAGGGTCAGGTCACTGGAGTGGTTTAGTTTGGATTGTTGGTTCAGGTCACTGTATGGTGTAGATTGGACTGTAGGGTCAGGTCACTGGAGTGGTGTAGATTGGACTGTAGGGTCAGGTCACTGGAATGGTGTAGATTGGACTGTAGGGTCAGGTCACTGGAGTGGTGTAGATTGGACTGTAGGGTCAGGTCACTGTATGGTGTAGACTGGATTGTAGGTTCAGGACACTGTATGGTGTAGACTGGACTGTAGGGTCAGGTCATTGTATGGTGTAGACTGGACTGTAGGGTCAGGTCACTGGAGTGGTGTAGATTGGACTGTAGGGTCAGGTCACTGTATGGTGTAGATTGGACTGTAGGGTCAGGTCACTGGAGTGGTATAGATTGGACTGTAGGGTCAGGTCACTGGAATGGTGTAGACTGGACTGTAGGGTCAGGTCACTATGGTGTAGACTGGACTGTAGGGTCAGGTCACTGTATGGTGTAGACTGGATTGTAGGGTCAGGTCACTGTAGGGTGTAGACTGGACTGTAGGGTCAGGACACTGTATGGTGTAGACTGGACTGTAGGGTCAGGTCGCTGTATGGTGTAGACTGGACTGTAGGGTCCGGTCACTTGATTGCTGTAGACTGGACTGTAGGGTCAGGACACTGTATGGTGTAGACTGGACTGTAGGGTCAGGACACTGGAGTGGTTTAGACTGGACTGTAGGGTCAGGTCACTGGAATGGTGTAGACTGGACTGTAGGGTCAGGTCACTGGAGTGGTTTAGTTTGGATTGTTGGTTCAGGTCACTGTATGGTGTAGATTGGACTGTAGGGTCAGGTCACTGGAGTGGTATAGATTGGACTGTAGGGTCAGGTCACTGGAATGGTGTAGACTGGACTGTAGGGTCAGGTCACTGTATGGTGTAGACTGGATTGTAGGGTCAGGTCACTGTATGGTGTAGACTGGACTGTAGGGTCAGGTCACTATGGTGTAGACTGGACTGTAGGGTCAGGTCATTGTATGGTGTAGACTGGATTGTAGGGTCAGTTCACTGTATGGTGTAGATTGGACTGTAGGGTCAGGTCACTGTATGGTGTAGACTGGACTGTAGGGTCAGGTCACTGTAGGGTGTAGACTGGACTGTAGGGTCAGGACACTGGAGTGGTGTAGACTGGACTGTAGGATCAGGTCACTGTATGGTGTAGACTGGATTGTAGGGTCAGGTCATTGTATGGTGTAAACTGGACTGTAGGGTCAGGTCACTGTAGGGTGTAGACTGGACTGTAGGGTCAGGACACTGGAGTGGTGTAGACGGGATTGTAGGGTCCGGTCACTTGAGTGCTGTAGACTGGACTGTAGGGTCAGGTCACTGTGTGGTGTAGACTGGACTGTAGGTTCAGGACACTGTATGGTGTAGACTGGATTGTAGGGTCAGGTCACTGTATGGTGTAAACTGGACTGTAGGGTCAGGTCACTGTAGGGTGTAGACTGGACTGTAGGGTCAGGACACTGGAGTGGTGTAGACGGGATTGTAGGGTCCGGTCACTTGAGTGCTGTAGACTGGACTGTAGAGTCTGGTCACTGTATGGTGTAGACTGGACTGTAGGGTCAGGTCACTATGGTGTAGACTGGACTGTAGGGTCAGGTCACTGTATGGTGTAGACTGGACTGTAGGGTCAGGACACTGTATGGTGTAGACTGGTCTGTACGGTCAGGTCACTGTATGGTGTAGACTGGACTGTAGGTTCAGGTCACTGCATGGTGTAGACTGGACTGTAGGGTCAGGACACTGTGTGGTGTAGACTGGATTGTAGGGTCAGGTCACTGTATGGTGTAGACTGGACTGTAGGGTCAGGTCACTGTCTGGTGTAGACTGGACTGTAGGGTCAGGTCACTATGGTGTAGATTGGACTGTAGGGTCAGGTCACTGTATGGTGTAGACTGGACTGTAGGGTCAGGTCACTGGAGTGGTATAGATTGGACTGTAGGGTCAGGTCACTGTATGGTGTAGACTGGACTGTAGAGTCTGGTCACTGTATGGTGTAGACTGGACTGTAGGGTCAGGTCACTGGAGTGGTGTAGACTGGACTGTAGGGTCAGGACACTGTGTGGTGTAGACTGGATTGTAGGGTCAGGTCACTGTATGGTGTAGACTGGACTGTAGGGTCAGGTCACTGTCTGGTGTAGACTGGACTGTAGGGTCAGGTCACTATGGTGTAGACTGGACTGTAGGGTCAGGTCACTGTATGGTGTAGACTGGACTGTAGGGTCAGGACACTGTCTGGTGTAGACTGGACTGTAGGGTCAGGTCACTATGGTGTAGATTGGACTTTAGGGTCAGGACACTGTGTGGTGTAGACTGGATTGTAGGGTCAGGTCACTGTATGGTGTAGACTGGACTGTAGGGTCAGGTCACTGTCTGGTGTAGACTGGACTGTAGGGTCAGGTCACTATGGTGTAGATTGGACTGTAGGGTCAGGTCACTGGAATGGTGTAGATTGGACTGTAGGGTCAGGTCACTGTATGGTGTAGACTGGACTGTAGGGTCAGGTCACTGGAGTGGTATAGATTGGACTGTAGGGTCAGGTCACTGTATGGTGTAGACTGGACTGTAGAGTCTGGTCACTGTATGGTGTAGACTGGACTGTAGGGTCAGGTCACTGGAGTGGTGTAGACTGGACTGTAGGGTCAGGTCACTGTGTGGTGTAGACTGGACTGTAGGGACAGGTCACTATGGTGTAGACTGGACTGTAGGGTCAGGTCACTATGGTGTAGACTGGACTGTAGGGTCAGGACACTGTGTGGTGTAGACTGGACTGTAGGGTCAGGTCACTATGGTGTAGACTGGACTGTAGGGTCAGGTCACTGTATGGTGTAGACTGGACTGTAGGGTCAGGTCACTGGAGTGGTATAGATTGGACTGTAGGGTCAGGACACTGGAGTGATGTAGACTGGACTGTAGGGTCAGGTCACTGTATGGTGTAGACTGGACTGTAGGGTCAGGTCACTGGAGTGGTGTAGATTGGACTGTAGGGTCAGGTCACTGTATGGTGTAGACTGGACTGTAGGGTCAGGACACTGGAGTGGTGTAGACTGGACTGTAGGGTCAGGTCACTGTATGGTGTAGATTGGACTGTAGGGTCAGGACACTGGAGTGGTGTAGACTGGACTGTAGGGTCAGGTCACTGTATGGTGTAGATTGGACTGTAGGGTCAGGTCACTGGAGTGGTATAGATTGGACTGTAGGGTCAGGTCACTATGGTGTAGACTGGACTGTAAGGTCAGGTCACTTGAGTGCTGTAGACTGGGCTGTAGGGTCAGGACACTGTATGGTGTAGACTGGACTGTAGGGTCAGGTCACTGTATGGTGTAGACTGAACTGTAGGGTCAGGTCACTGGAATGGTGTAGACTGGACTGTAGGGTCAGGTCACTGGAGTGGTTTAGTTTGGATTGTTGGTTCAGGTCACTGTACGGTGTAGATTGGACTGTAGGGTCAGGTCACTGGAATGGTGTAGATTGGACTGTAGGGTCAGGTCACTGGAGTGGTGTAGACTGGTCTGTACGGTCAGATCACTGTATGGTGTAGACTGGACTGTAGGTTCAGGTCACTGTATGGTGTAGACTGGACTGTAGGGTCAGGACACTGTATGGTGTAGACTGGATTGTAGGTTCAGGACACTGTATGGTGTAGACTGGACTGTAGGGTCAGGACATTGTATGGTGTAGTCTGGACTGTAGGGTCAGGACACTGCATGGTGTAGACTGGTCTGTAGGTTCAGGACGCTGTATGGTGTAGACTGGACTGTAGGGTCAGGACATTGTATGGTGTAGACTGGACTGTAGGGTCAGGACACTGTATGGTGTAGACTGGTCTGTACGGTCAGGTCACTGTATGGTGTAGACTGGACTGTAGAGTCTGGTCACTGTATGGTGTAGACTGGACTGTAGGGTCAGGTCACTGGAGTGGTGTAGATTGGACTGTAGGGTCAGGACACTGTCTGGTGTAGACTGGACTGTAGGGTCAGGTCACTGTATAGTGTAGACTGGACTGTAGAGTCTTGTCACTGTATGGTGTAGACTGGACTGTAGGGTCAGGTCACTGGAGTGGTGTAGATTGGACTGTAGGGTCAGGACACTGTCTGGTGTAGACTGGACTGTAGGGTCAGGTCGCTGTATGGTGTAGACTGGACTGTAGGGTCCGGTCACTTGATTGCTGTAGACTGGACTGTAGGGTCAGGACACTGTATGGTGTAGACTGGACTGTAGTGTCAGGACACTGGAGTGGTTTAGACTGGACTGTAGGGTCAGGTCACTGGAATGGTGTAGACTGGACTGTAGGGTCAGGTCACTGGAGTGGTTTAGTATGGATTGTTGGTTCAGGTCACTGTATGGTGTAGATTGGACTGTAGGGTCAGGTCACTGGAGTGGTATAGATTGGACTGTAGGGTCAGGTCACTGGAATGGTGTAGACTGGACTGTAGGGTCAGGTCACTGTATGGTGTAGACTGGTCTGTACGGTCAGGTCACTGTATGGTGTAGACTGGACTGTAGGTTCAGGTCACTGTATGGTGTAGACTGGACTGTAGGGTCAGGACACTGTGTGGTGTAGACTGGATTGTAGGGTCAGGTCACTGTATGGTGTAGACTGGACTGTAGGTTCAGGTCACTGTCTGGTGTAGACTGGACTGTAGGGTCAGGTCACTATGGTGTAGATTGGACTGTAGGGTCAGGTCACTGGAATGGTGTAGATTGGACTGTAGGGTCAGGTCACTGTATGGTGTAGACTGGACTGTAGGGTCAGGTCACTGGAGTGGTATAGATTGGACTGTAGGGTCAGGTCACTGTATGGTGTAGACTGGACTGTAGAGTCTGGTCACTGTATGGTGTAGACTGGACTGTAGGGTCAGGTCACTGGAGTGGTGTAGACTGGACTGTAGGGTCAGGACACTGTGTGGTGTAGACTGGATTGTAGGGTCAGGTCACTGTATGGTGTAGACTGGACTGTAGGGTCAGGTCACTGTCTGGTGTAGACTGGACTGTAGGGTCAGGTCACTGTATGGTGTAGACTGGACTGTAGGGTCAGGACACTGTCTGGTGTAGACTGGACTGTAGGGTCAGGTCACTATGGTGTAGATTGGACTTTAGGGTCAGGACACTGTGTGGTGTAGACTGGATTGTAGGGTCAGGTCACTGTATGGTGTAGACTGGACTGTAGGGTCAGGTCACTGTCTGGTGTAGACTGGACTGTAGGGTCAGGTCACTATGGTGTAGATTGGACTGTAGGGTCAGGTCACTGGAATGGTGTAGATTGGACTGTAGGGTCAGGTCACTGTATGGTGTAGACTGGACTGTAGGGTCAGGTCACTGGAGTGGTATAGATTGGACTGTAGGGTCAGGTCACTGTATGGTGTAGACTGGACTGTAGAGTCTGGTCACTGTATGGTGTAGACTGGACTGTAGGGTCAGGTCACTGGAGTGGTGTAGACTGGACTGTAGGGTCAGGTCACTGTGTGGTGTAGACTGGACTGTAGGGACAGGTCACTATGGTGTAGACTGGACTGTAGGGTCAGGACACTGTGTGGTGTAGACTGGACTGTAGGGTCAGGTCACTATGGTGTAGACTGGACTGTAGGGTCAGGTCAATGTATGGTGTAGACTGGACTGTAGGGTCAGGTCACTGGAGTGGTATAGATTGGACTGTAGGGTCAGGACACTGGAGTGGTGTAGACTGGACTGTAGGGTCAGGTCACTGTATGGTGTAGACTGGACTGTAGGGTCAGGTCACTGGAGTGGTGTAGATTGGACTGTAGGGTCAGGTCACTGTATGGTGTAGACTGGACTGTAGGGTCAGGACACTGGAGTGGTGTAGACTGGACTGTAGGGTCAGGTCACTGTATGGTGTAGATTGGACTGTAGGGTCAGGATACTGGAGTGGTGTAGACTGGACTGTAGGGTCAGGTCACTGGAATGGTGTAGACTGGACTGTAGGGTCAGGTCACTGGAGTGGTTTAGTTTGGATTGTTGGTTCAGGTCACTGTATGGTGTAGATTGGACTGTAGGGTCAGGTCACTGGAGTGGTGTAGATTGGACTGTAGGGTCAGGTCACTGGAATGGTGTAGATTGGACTGTAGGGTCAGGTCACTGGAGTGGTGTAGATTGGACTGTAGGGTCAGGTCACTGTATGGTGTAGACTGGATTGTAGGTTCAGGACACTGTATGGTGTAGACTGGACTGTAGGGTCAGGTCATTGTATGGTGTAGACTGGACTGTAGGGTCAGGTCACTGGAGTGGTGTAGATTGGACTGTAGGGTCAGGTCACTGTATGGTGTAGATTGGACTGTAGGGTCAGGTCACTGGAGTGGTATAGATTGGACTGTAGGGTCATGTCACTGGAATGGTGTAGACTGGACTGTAGGGTCAGGTCACTATGGTGTAGACTGGACTGTAGGGTCAGGTCACTGTATGGTGTAGACTGGATTGTAGGGTCAGGTCACTGTAGGGTGTAGACTGGACTGTAGGGTCAGGACACTGTATGGTGTAGACTGGACTGTAGGGTCAGGTCGCTGTATGGTGTAGACTGGACTGTAGGGTCCGGTCACTTGATTGCTGTAGACTGGACTGTAGGGTCAGGACACTGTATGGTGTAGACTGGACTGTAGGGTCAGGACACTGGAGTGGTTTAGACTGGACTGTAGGGTCAGGTCACTGGAATGGTGTAGACTGGACTGTAGGGTCAGGTCACTGGAGTGGTTTAGTTTGGATTGTTGGTTCAGGTCACTGTATGGTGTAGATTGGACTGTAGGGTCAGGTCACTGGAGTGGTATAGATTGGACTGTAGGGTCAGGTCACTGGAATGGTGTAGACTGGACTGTAGGGTCAGGTCACTGTATGGTGTAGACTGGATTGTAGGGTCAGGTCACTGTATGGTGTAGACTGGACTGTAGGGTCAGGTCACTATGGTGTAGACTGGACTGTAGGGTCAGGTCATTGTATGGTGTAGACTGGATTGTAGGGTCAGTTCACTGTATGGTGTAGATTGGACTGTAGGGTCAGGTCACTGTATGGTGTAGACTGGACTGTAGGGTCAGGTCACTGTAGGGTGTAGACTGGACTGTAGGGTCAGGACACTGGAGTGGTGTAGACTGGACTGTAGGATCAGGTCACTGTATGGTGTAGACTGGATTGTAGGGTCAGGTCACTGTATGGTGTAAACTGGACTGTAGGGTCAGGTCACTGTAGGGTGTAGACTGGACTGTAGGGTCAGGACACTGGAGTGGTGTAGACGGGATTGTAGGGTCCGGTCACTTGAGTGCTGTAGACTGGACTGTAGGGTCAGGTCACTGTGTGGTGTAGACTGGACTGTAGGTTCAGGACACTGTATGGTGTAGATTGGACTGTAGGGTCAGGTCACTGTATGGTGTAGACTGGACTGTAGGGTCAGGACACTGTATGGTGTAGACTGGACTGTAGGGTCAGGACACTGGAGTGGTGTAGACTGGACTGTAGGGTCAGGTCACTGTATGGTGTAGACTGGACTGTAGGGTCAGGTCACTGTCTGGTGTAGACTGGACTGTAGGGTCAGGTCACTATGGTGTAGACTGGACTGTAGGGTCAGGTCACTGTATGGTGTAGACTGGACTGTAGGGTCAGGACACTGTATGGTGTAGACTGGTCTGTACGGTCAGGTCACTGTATGGTGTAGACTGGACTGTAGGTTCAGGTCACTGCATGGTGTAGACTGGACTGTAGGGTCAGGACACTGTGTGGTGTAGACTGGATTGTAGGGTCAGGTCACTGTATGGTGTAGACTGGACTGTAGGGTCAGGTCACTGTCTGGTGTAGACTGGACTGTAGGGTCAGGTCACTATGGTGTAGATTGGACTGTAGGGTCAGGTCACTGGAATGGTGTAGATTGGACTGTAGGGTCAGGTCACTGTACGGTGTAGACTGGACTGTAGGGTCAGGTCACTGGAGTGGTATAGATTGGACTGTAGGGTCAGGTCACTGTATGGTGTAGACTGGACTGTAGAGTCTGGTCAGTGTATGGTGTAGATTGGACTGTAGGGTCAGGTCACTGGAGTGGTGTAGACTGGACTGTAGGGTCAGGACACTGTGTGGTGTAGACTGGATTGTAGGGTCAGGTCACTGTATGGTGTAGACTGGACTGTAGGGTCAGGTCACTGTATGGTGTAGACTGGACTGTAGGGTCAGGTCACTGGAGTGGTGTAGATTGGACTGTAGGGTCAGGTCACTGTATGGTGTAGACTGGACTGTAGGGTCAGGACACTGGAGTGGTGTAGACTGGACTGTAGGGTCAGGTCACTGTATGGTGTAGATTGGACTGTAGGGTCAGGACACTGGAGTGGTGTAGACTGGACTGTAGGGTCAGGTCACTGTATGGTGTAGATTGGACTGTAGGGTCAGGTCACTGGAGTGGTGTAGATTGGACTGTAGGGTCAGGTCACTGTATGGTGTAGACTGGACTGTAGAGTCTGGTCACTGTATGGTGTAGACTGGACTGTAGGGTCAGGTCACTGGAGTGGTGTAGACTGGACTGTAGGGTCAGGACACTGTGTGGTGTAGACTGGATTGTAGGGTCAGGTCACTGTATGGTGTAGACTGGACTCTAGGGTCAGGTCACTGTCTGGTGTAGACTGGACTGTAGGGTCAGGTCACTGTATGGTGTAGACTGGACTGTAGGGTCAGGACACTGTCTGGTGTAGACTGGACTGTAGGGTCAGGTCACTATGGTGTAGATTGGACTTTAGGGTCAGGACACTGTGTGGTGTAGACTGGATTGTAGGGTCAGGTCACTGTATGGTGTAGACTGGACTGTAGGGTCAGGTCACTGTCTGGTGTAGACTGGACTGTAGGGTCAGGTCACTATGGTGTAGATTGGACTGTAGGGTCAGGTCACTGGAATGGTGTAGATTGGACTGTAGGGTCAGGTCACTGTATGGTGTAGACTGGACTGTAGGGTCAGGTCACTGGAGTGGTATAGATTGGACTGTAGGGTCAGGTCACTGTATGGTGTAGACTGGACTGTAGAGTCTGGTCACTGTATGGTGTAGACTGGACTGTAGGGTCAGGTCACTGGAGTGGTGTAGACTGGACTGTAGGGTCAGGTCACTGTGTGGTGTAGACTGGACTGTAGGGACAGGTCACTATGGTGTAGACTGGACTGTAGGGTCAGGACACTGTGTGGTGTAGACTGGACTGTAGGGTCAGGTCACTATGGTGTAGACTGGACTGTAGGGTCAGGTCAATGTATGGTGTAGACTGGACTGTAGGGTCAGGTCACTGGAGTGGTATAGATTGGACTGTAGGGTCAGGACACTGGAGTGGTGTAGACTGGACTGTAGGGTCAGGTCACTGTATGGTGTAGACTGGACTGTAGGGTCAGGTCACTGGAGTGGTGTAGATTGGACTGTAGGGTCAGGTCACTGTATGGTGTAGACTGGACTGTAGGGTCAGGACACTGGAGTGGTGTAGACTGGACTGTAGGGTCAGGTCACTGTATGGTGTAGATTGGACTGTAGGGTCAGGATACTGGAGTGGTGTAGACTGGACTGTAGGGTCAGGTCACTGGAATGGTGTAGACTGGACTGTAGGGTCAGGTCACTGGAGTGGTTTAGTTTGGATTGTTGGTTCAGGTCACTGTATGGTGTAGATTGGACTGTAGGGTCAGGTCACTGGAGTGGTGTAGATTGGACTGTAGGGTCAGGTCACTGGAATGGTGTAGATTGGACTGTAGGGTCAGGTCACTGGAGTGGTGTAGATTGGACTGTAGGGTCAGGTCACTGTATGGTGTAGATTGGACTGTAGGGTCAGGTCACTGTATGGTGTAGACTGGACTGTAGGGTCAGGTCACTGGAGTGGTATAGATTGGACTGTAGGGTCAGGTCACTGTATGGTGTAGACTGGACTGTAGAGTCTGGTCACTGTATGGTGTAGACTGGACTGTAGGGTCAGGTCACTGGAGTGGTGTAGACTGGACTGTAGGGTCAGGACACTGTGTGGTGTAGACTGGATTGTAGGGTCAGGTCACTGTATGGTGTAGACTGGACTGTAGGGTCAGGTCACTGTCTGGTGTAGACTGGACTGTAGGGTCAGGTCACTGTATGGTGTAGACTGGACTGTAGGGTCAGGACACTGTCTGGTGTAGACTGGACTGTAGGGTCAGGTCACTATGGTGTAGATTGGACTTTAGGGTCAGGACACTGTGTGGTGTAGACTGGATTGTAGGGTCAGGTCACTGTATGGTGTAGACTGGACTGTAGGGTCAGGTCACTGTCTGGTGTAGACTGGACTGTAGGGTCAGGTCACTATGGTGTAGATTGGACTGTAGGGTCAGGTCACTGGAATGGTGTAGATTGGACTGTAGGGTCAGGTCACTGTATGGTGTAGACTGGACTGTAGGGTCAGGTCACTGGAGTGGTATAGATTGGACTGTAGGGTCAGGTCACTGTATGGTGTAGACTGGACTGTAGAGTCTGGTCACTGTATGGTGTAGACTGGACTGTAGGGTCAGGTCACTGGAGTGGTGTAGACTGGACTGTAGGGTCAGGTCACTGTGTGGTGTAGACTGGACTGTAGGGACAGGTCACTATGGTGTAGACTGGACTGTAGGGTCAGGACACTGTGTGGTGTAGACTGGACTGTAGGGTCAGGTCACTATGGTGTAGACTGGACTGTAGGGTCAGGTCAATGTATGGTGTAGACTGGACTGTAGGGTCAGGTCACTGGAGTGGTATAGATTGGACTGTAGGGTCAGGACACTGGAGTGGTGTAGACTGGACTGTAGGGTCAGGTCACTGTATGGTGTAGACTGGACTGTAGGGTCAGGTCACTGGAGTGGTGTAGATTGGACTGTAGGGTCAGGTCACTGTATGGTGTAGACTGGACTGTAGGGTCAGGACACTGGAGTGGTGTAGACTGGACTGTAGGGTCAGGTCACTGTATGGTGTAGATTGGACTGTAGGGTCAGGATACTGGAGTGGTGTAGACTGGACTGTAGGGTCAGGTCACTGGAATGGTGTAGACTGGACTGTAGGGTCAGGTCACTGGAGTGGTTTAGTTTGGATTGTTGGTTCAGGTCACTGTATGGTGTAGATTGGACTGTAGGGTCAGGTCACTGGAGTGGTGTAGATTGGACTGTAGGGTCAGGTCACTGGAATGGTGTAGATTGGACTGTAGGGTCAGGTCACTGGAGTGGTGTAGATTGGACTGTAGGGTCAGGTCACTGTATGGTGTAGACTGGATTGTAGGTTCAGGACACTGTATGGTGTAGACTGGACTGTAGGGTCAGGTCATTGTATGGTGTAGACTGGACTGTAGGGTCAGGTCACTGGAGTGGTGTAGATTGGACTGTAGGGTCAGGTCACTGTATGGTGTAGATTGGACTGTAGGGTCAGGTCACTGGAGTGGTATAGATTGGACTGTAGGGTCAGGTCACTGGAATGGTGTAGACTGGACTGTAGGGTCAGGTCACTATGGTGTAGACTGGACTGTAGGGTCAGGTCACTGTATGGTGTAGACTGGATTGTAGGGTCAGGTCACTGTAGGGTGTAGACTGGACTGTAGGGTCAGGACACTGTATGGTGTAGACTGGACTGTAGGGTCAGGTCGCTGTATGGTGTAGACTGGACTGTAGGGTCCGGTCACTTGATTGCTGTAGACTGGACTGTAGGGTCAGGACACTGTATGGTGTAGACTGGACTGTAGGGTCAGGACACTGGAGTGGTTTAGACTGGACTGTAGGGTCAGGTCACTGGAATGGTGTAGACTGGACTGTAGGGTCAGGTCACTGGAGTGGTTTAGTTTGGATTGTTGGTTCAGGTCACTGTATGGTGTAGATTGGACTGTAGGGTCAGGTCACTGGAGTGGTATAGATTGGACTGTAGGGTCAGGTCACTGGAATGGTGTAGACTGGACTGTAGGGTCAGGTCACTGTATGGTGTAGACTGGATTGTAGGGTCAGGTCACTGTATGGTGTAGACTGGACTGTAGGGTCAGGTCACTATGGTGTAGACTGGACTGTAGGGTCAGGTCATTGTATGGTGTAGACTGGATTGTAGGGTCAGTTCACTGTATGGTGTAGATTGGACTGTAGGGTCAGGTCACTGTATGGTGTAGACTGGACTGTAGGGTCAGGTCACTGTAGGGTGTAGACTGGACTGTAGGGTCAGGACACTGGAGTGGTGTAGACTGGACTGTAGGGTCAGGTCACTATGGTGTAGACTGGACTGTAGGGTCAGGTCACTGTATGGTGTAGACTGGATTGTAGGGTCAGGTCACTGTAGGGTGTAGACTGGACTGTAGGGTCAGGACACTGTATGGTGTAGACTGGACTGTAGGGTCAGGTCGCTGTATGGTGTAGACTGGACTGTAGGGTCCGGTCACTTGATTGCTGTAGACTGGACTGTAGGGTCAGGACACTGTATGGTGTAGACTGGACTGTAGGGTCAGGACACTGGAGTGGTTTAGACTGGACTGTAGGGTCAGGTCACTGGAATGGTGTAGACTGGACTGTAGGGTCAGGTCACTGGAGTGGTTTAGTTTGGATTGTTGGTTCAGGTCACTGTATGGTGTAGATTGGACTGTAGGGTCAGGTCACTGGAGTGGTATAGATTGGACTGTAGGGTCAGGTCACTGGAATGGTGTAGACTGGACTGTAGGGTCAGGTCACTGTATGGTGTAGACTGGATTGTAGGGTCAGGTCACTGTATGGTGTAGACTGGACTGTAGGGTCAGGTCACTATGGTGTAGACTGGACTGTAGGGTCAGGTCATTGTATGGTGTAGACTGGATTGTAGGGTCAGTTCACTGTATGGTGTAGATTGGACTGTAGGGTCAGGTCACTGTATGGTGTAGACTGGACTGTAGGGTCAGGTCACTGTAGGGTGTAGACTGGACTGTAGGGTCAGGACACTGGAGTGGTGTAGACTGGACTGTAGGATCAGGTCACTGTATGGTGTAGACTGGATTGTAGGGTCAGGTCACTGTATGGTGTAAACTGGACTGTAGGGTCAGGTCACTGTAGGGTGTAGACTGGACTGTAGGGTCAGGACACTGGAGTGGTGTAGACGGGATTGTAGGGTCCGGTCACTTGAGTGCTGTAGACTGGACTGTAGGGTCAGGTCACTGTGTGGTGTAGACTGGACTGTAGGTTCAGGACACTGTATGGTGTAGATTGGACTGTAGGGTCAGGTCACTGTATGGTGTAGACTGGACTGTAGGGTCAGGACACTGTATGGTGTAGACTGGACTGTAGGGTCAGGACACTGGAGTGGTGTAGACTGGACTGTAGGGTCAGGTCACTGTATGGTGTAGACTGGACTGTAGGGTCAGGTCACTGTCTGGTGTAGACTGGACTGTAGGGTCAGGTCACTATGGTGTAGACTGGACTGTAGGGTCAGGTCACTGTATGGTGTAGACTGGACTGTAGGGTCAGGACACTGTATGGTGTAGACTGGTCTGTACGGTCAGGTCACTGTATGGTGTAGACTGGACTGTAGGTTCAGGTCACTGCATGGTGTAGACTGGACTGTAGGGTCAGGACACTGTGTGGTGTAGACTGGATTGTAGGGTCAGGTCACTGTATGGTGTAGACTGGACTGTAGGGTCAGGTCACTGTCTGGTGTAGACTGGACTGTAGGGTCAGGTCACTATGGTGTAGATTGGACTGTAGGGTCAGGTCACTGGAATGGTGTAGATTGGACTGTAGGGTCAGGTCACTGTACGGTGTAGACTGGACTGTAGGGTCAGGTCACTGGAGTGGTATAGATTGGACTGTAGGGTCAGGTCACTGTATGGTGTAGACTGGACTGTAGAGTCTGGTCAGTGTATGGTGTAGATTGGACTGTAGGGTCAGGTCACTGGAGTGGTGTAGACTGGACTGTAGGGTCAGGACACTGTGTGGTGTAGACTGGATTGTAGGGTCAGGTCACTGTATGGTGTAGACTGGACTGTAGGGTCAGGTCACTGTATGGTGTAGACTGGACTGTAGGGTCAGGTCACTGGAGTGGTGTAGATTGGACTGTAGGGTCAGGTCACTGTATGGTGTAGACTGGACTGTAGGGTCAGGACACTGGAGTGGTGTAGACTGGACTGTAGGGTCAGGTCACTGTATGGTGTAGATTGGACTGTAGGGTCAGGACACTGGAGTGGTGTAGACTGGACTGTAGGGTCAGGTCACTGTATGGTGTAGATTGGACTGTAGGGTCAGGTCACTGGAGTGGTATAGATTGGACTGTAGGGTCAGGTCACTATGGTGTAGACTGGACTGTAAGGTCAGGTCACTTGAGTGCTGTAGACTGGGCTGTAGGGTCAGGACACTGTATGGTGTAGACTGGACTGTAGGGTCAGGTCACTGTATGGTGTAGACTGAACTGTAGGGTCAGGTCACTGGAATGGTGTAGACTGGACTGTAGGGTCAGGTCACTGGAGTGGTTTAGTTTGGATTGTTGGTTCAGGTCACTGTACGGTGTAGATTGGACTGTAGGGTCAGGTCACTGGAATGGTGTAGATTGGACTGTAGGGTCAGGTCACTGGAGTGGTGTAGACTGGTCTGTACGGTCAGGTCACTGTATGGTGTAGACTGGACTGTAGGTTCAGGTCACTGTATGGTGTAGACTGGACTGTAGGGTCAGGACACTGTATGGTGTAGACTGGATTGTAGGTTCAGGACACTGTATGGTGTAGACTGGACTGTAGGGTCAGGACATTGTATGGTGTAGTCTGGACTGTAGGGTCAGGACACTGCATGGTGTAGACTGGTCTGTAGGTTCAGGACGCTGTATGGTGTAGACTGGACTGTAGGGTCAGGACATTGTATGGTGTAGACTGGACTGTAGGGTCAGGACACTGTATGGTGTAGACTGGTCTGTACGGTCAGGTCACTGTATGGTGTAGACTGGACTGTAGAGTCTGGTCACTGTATGGTGTAGACTGGACTGTAGGGTCAGGTCACTGGAGTGGTGTAGATTGGACTGTAGGGTCAGGACACTGTCTGGTGTAGACTGGACTGTAGGGTCATGTCACTGTATGGTGTAGACTGGACAGTAGAGGTAGGACATTGTATGGTGTAGACTGGACTGTAGGGTCAGGTCACTGTATGGTGTAGACTGGACAGTAGAGTCAGGACATTGTATGGTGTAGACTGGACTGTAGGGTCAGGACACTGTATGGTGTAGACTGGACTGTAGGGTCAGGTCGCTGTATGGTGTAGACTGGACTGTAGGGTCCGGTCACTTGATTGCTGTAGACTGGACTGTAGGGTCAGGACACTGTATGGTGTAGACTGGACTGTAGTGTCAGGACACTGGAGTGGTTTAGACTGGACTGTAGGGTCAGGTCACTGGAATGGTGTAGACTGGACTGTAGGGTCAGGTCACTGGAGTGGTTTAGTTTGGATTGTTGGTTCAGGTCACTGTATGGTGTAGATTGGACTGTAGGGTCAGGTCACTGGAGTGGTATAGATTGGACTGTAGGGTCAGGTCACTGGAATGGTGTAGACTGGACTGTAGGGTCAGGTCACTGTATGGTGTAGACTGGTCTGTACGGTCAGGTCACTGTATGGTGTAGACTGGACTGTAGGTTCAGGTCACTGTATGGTGTAGACTGGACTGTAGGGTCAGGACACTGTGTGGTGTAGACTGGATTGTAGGGTCAGGTCACTGTATGGTGTAGACTGGACTGTAGGTTCAGGTCACTGTCTGGTGTAGACTGGACTGTAGGGTCAGGTCACTATGGTGTAGATTGGACTGTAGGGTCAGGTCACTGGAATGGTGTAGATTGGACTGTAGGGTCAGGTCACTGTATGGTGTAGACTGGACTGTAGTGTCAGGTCACTGGAGTGGTATAGATTGGACTGTAGGGTCAGGTCACTGTATGGTGTAGACTGGACTGTAGAGTCTGGTCACTGTATGGTGTAGACTGGACTGTAGGGTCAGGTCACTGGAGTGGTGTAGACTGGACTGTAGGGTCAGGACACTGTGTGGTGTAGACTGGATTGTAGGGTCAGGTCACTGTATGGTGTAGACTGGACTGTAGGGTCAGGTCACTGTCTGGTGTAGACTGGACTGTAGGGTCAGGTCACTGTATGGTGTAGACTGGACTGTAGGGTCAGGACACTGTCTGGTGTAGACTGGACTGTAGGGTCAGGTCACTATGGTGTAGATTGGACTTTAGGGTCAGGACACTGTGTGGTGTAGACTGGATTGTAGGGTCAGGTCACTGTATGGTGTAGACTGGACTGTAGGGTCAGGTCACTGTCTGGTGTAGACTGGACTGTAGGGTCAGGTCACTATGGTGTAGATTGGACTGTAGGGTCAGGTCACTGGAATGGTGTAGATTGGACTGTAGGGTCAGGTCACTGTATGGTGTAGACTGGACTGTAGGGTCAGGTCACTGGAGTGGTATAGATTGGACTGTAGGGTCAGGTCACTGTATGGTGTAGACTGGACTGTAGAGTCTGGTCACTGTATGGTGTAGACTGGACTGTAGGGTCAGGTCACTGGAGTGGTGTAGACTGGACTGTAGGGTCAGGTCACTGTGTGGTGTAGACTGGACTGTAGGGACAGGTCACTATGGTGTAGACTGGACTGTAGGGTCAGGACACTGTGTGGTGTAGACTGGACTGTAGGGTCAGGTCACTATGGTGTAGACTGGACTGTAGGGTCAGGTCAATGTATGGTGTAGACTGGACTGTAGGGTCAGGTCACTGGAGTGGTATAGATTGGACTGTAGGGTCAGGACACTGGAGTGGTGTAGACTGGACTGTAGGGTCAGGTCACTGTATGGTGTAGACTGGACTGTAGGGTCAGGTCACTGGAGTGGTGTAGATTGGACTGTAGGGTCAGGTCACTGTATGGTGTAGACTGGACTGTAGGGTCAGGACACTGGAGTGGTGTAGACTGGACTGTAGGGTCAGGTCACTGTATGGTGTAGATTGGACTGTAGGGTCAGGATACTGGAGTGGTGTAGACTGGACTGTAGGGTCAGGTCACTGGAATGGTGTAGACTGGACTGTAGGGTCAGGTCACTGGAGTGGTTTAGTTTGGATTGTTGGTTCAGGTCACTGTATGGTGTAGATTGGACTGTAGGGTCAGGTCACTGGAGTGGTGTAGATTGGACTGTAGGGTCAGGTCACTGGAATGGTGTAGATTGGACTGTAGGGTCAGGTCACTGGAGTGGTGTAGATTGGACTGTAGGGTCAGGTCACTGTATGGTGTAGACTGGATTGTAGGTTCAGGACACTGTATGGTGTAGACTGGACTGTAGGGTCAGGTCATTGTATGGTGTAGACTGGACTGTAGGGTCAGGTCACTGGAGTGGTGTAGATTGGACTGTAGGGTCAGGTCACTGTATGGTGTAGATTGGACTGTAGGGTCAGGTCACTGGAGTGGTATAGATTGGACTGTAGGGTCAGGTCACTGGAATGGTGTAGACTGGACTGTAGGGTCAGGTCACTATGGTGTAGACTGGACTGTAGGGTCAGGTCACTGTATGGTGTAGACTGGATTGTAGGGTCAGGTCACTGTAGGGTGTAGACTGGACTGTAGGGTCAGGACACTGTATGGTGTAGACTGGACTGTAGGGTCAGGTCGCTGTATGGTGTAGACTGGACTGTAGGGTCCGGTCACTTGATTGCTGTAGACTGGACTGTAGGGTCAGGACACTGTATGGTGTAGACTGGACTGTAGGGTCAGGACACTGGAGTGGTTTAGACTGGACTGTAGGGTCAGGTCACTGGAATGGTGTAGACTGGACTGTAGGGTCAGGTCACTGGAGTGGTTTAGTTTGGATTGTTGGTTCAGGTCACTGTATGGTGTAGATTGGACTGTAGGGTCAGGTCACTGGAGTGGTATAGATTGGACTGTAGGGTCAGGTCACTGGAATGGTGTAGACTGGACTGTAGGGTCAGGTCACTGTATGGTGTAGACTGGATTGTAGGGTCAGGTCACTGTATGGTGTAGACTGGACTGTAGGGTCAGGTCACTATGGTGTAGACTGGACTGTAGGGTCAGGTCACTGTATGGTGTAGACTGGATTGTAGGGTCAGGTCACTGTATGGTGTAGATTGGACTGTAGGGTCAGGTCACTGTATGGTGTAGACTGGACTGTAGGGTCAGGTCACTGTAGGGTGTAGACTGGACTGTAGGGTCAGGACACTGGAGTGGTGTAGACTGGACTGTAGGATCAGGTCACTGTATGGTGTAGACTGGATTGTAGGGTCAGGTCACTGTATGGTGTAAACTGGACTGTAGGGTCAGGTCACTGTAGGGTGTAGACTGGACTGTAGGGTCAGGACACTGGAGTGGTGTAGACGGGATTGTAGGGTCCGGTCACTTGAGTGCTGTAGACTGGACTGTAGGGTCAGGTCACTGTGTGGTGTAGACTGGACTGTAGGTTCAGGACACTGTATGGTGTAGATTGGACTGTAGGGTCAGGTCACTGTATGGTGTAGACTGGACTGTAGGGTCAGGACACTGTATGGTGTAGACTGGACTGTAGGGTCAGGACACTGGAGTGGTGTAGACTGGACTGTAGGGTCAGGTCACTGTATGGTGTAGACTGGACTGTAGGGTCAGGTCACTGTCTGGTGTAGACTGGACTGTAGGGTCAGGTCACTATGGTGTAGACTGGACTGTAGGGTCAGGTCACTGTATGGTGTAGACTGGACTGTAGGGTCAGGACACTGTATGGTGTAGACTGGTCTGTACGGTCAGGTCACTGTATGGTGTAGACTGGACTGTAGGGTCAGGACACTGTGTGGTGTAGACTGGATTGTAGGGTCAGGTCACTGTATGGTGTAGACTGGACTGTAGGGTCAGGTCACTGTCTGGTGTAGACTGGACTGTAGGGTCAGGTCACTATGGTGTAGATTGGACTGTAGGGTCAGGTCACTGGAATGGTGTAGATTGGACTGTAGGGTCAGGTCACTGTATGGTGTAGACTGGACTGTAGGGTCAGGTCACTGGAGTGGTATAGATTGGACTGTAGGGTCAGGTCACTGTATGGTGTAGACTGGACTGTAGAGTCTGGTCACTGTATGGTGTAGACTGGACTGTAGGGTCAGGTCACTGGAGTGGTGTAGACGGGACTGTAGGGTCAGGACACTGTGTGGTGTAGACTGGATTGTAGGGTCAGTTCACTGTATGGTGTAGACTGGACTGTAGGGTCAGGTCACTGTCTGGTGTAGACTGGACTGTAGGGTCAGGTCACTATGGTGTAGACTGGACTGTAGGGTCAGGTCACTGTATGGTGTAGACTGGACTGTAGGGTCAGGACACTGTCTGGTGTAGACTGGACTGTAGGGTCAGGTCACTATGGTGTAGATTGGACTTTAGGGTCAGGACACTGTGTGGTGTAGACTGGATTGTAGGGTCAGGTCACTGTATGGTGTAGACTGGACTGTAGGGTCAGGTCACTGTCTGGTGTAGACTGGACTGTAGGGTCAGGTCACTATGGTGTAGATTGGACTGTAGGGTCAGGTCACTGGAATGGTGTAGATTGGACTGTAGGGTCAGGTCACTGTATGGTGTAGACTGGACTGTAGGGTCAGGTCACTGGAGTGGTATAGATTGGACTGTAGGGTCAGGTCACTGTATGGTGTAGACTGGACTGTAGAGTCTGGTCACTGTATGGTGTAGACTGGACTGTAGGGTCAGGTCACTGGAGTGGTGTAGACTGGACTGTAGGGTCAGGTCACTGTGTGGTGTAGACTGGACTGTAGGGACAGGTCACTATGGTGTAGACTGGACTGTAGGGTCAGGTCACTATGGTGTAGACTGGACTGTAGGGTCAGGACACTGTGTGGTGTAGACTGGACTGTAGGGTCAGGTCACTATGGTGTAGACTGGAATGTAGGGTCAGGTCACTGTATGGTGTAGACTGGACTGTAGGGTCAGGTCACTGGAGTGGTATAGATTGGACTGTAGGGTCAGGACACTGGAGTGATGTAGACTGGACTGTAGGGTCAGGTCACTGTATGGTGTAGACTGGACTGTAGGGTCAGGTCACTGGAGTGGTGTAGATTGGACTGTAGGGTCAGGTCACTGTATGGTGTAGACTGGACTGTAGGGTCAGGACACTGGAGTGGTGTAGACTGGACTGTAGGGTCAGGTCACTGTATGGTGTAGATTGGACTGTAGGGTCAGGACACTGGAGTGGTGTAGACTGGACTGTAGGGTCAGGTCACTGTATGGTGTAGATTGGACTGTAGTGTCAGGTCACTGGAGTGGTATAGATTGGACTGTAGGGTCAGGTCACTATGGTGTAGACTGGACTGTAAGGTCAGGTCACTTGAGTGCTGTAGACTGGGCTGTAGGGTCAGGACACTGTATGGTGTAGACTGGACTGTAGGGTCAGGTCACTGTATGGTGTAGACTGAACTGTAGGGTCAGGTCACTGGAATGGTGTAGACTGGACTGTAGGGTCAGGTCACTGGAGTGGTTTAGTTTGGATTGTTGGTTCAGGTCACTGTATGGTGTAGATTGGACTGTAGGGTCAGGTCACTGGAATGGTGTAGTTTGGACTGTAGGGTCAGGTCACTGGAGTGGTGTAGACTGGTCTGTACGGTCAGGTCACTGTATGGTGTAGACTGGACTGTAGGTTCAGGTCACTGTATGGTGTAGACTGGACTGTAGGGTCAGGACACTGTATGGTGTAGACTGGATTATAGGTTCAGGACACTGTATGGTGTAGACTGGACTGTAGGGTCAGGACATTGTATGGTGTAGTCTGGACTGTAGGGTCAGGACACTGCATGGTGTAGACTGGTCTGTAGGTTCAGGACGCTGTATGGTGTAGACTGGACTGTAGGGTCAGGACATTGTATGGTGTAGACTGGACTGTAGGGTCAGGACACTGTATGGTGTAGACTGGTCTGTACGGTCAGGTCACTGTATGGTGTAGACTGGACTGTAGAGTCTGGTCACTGTATGGTGTAGACTGGACTGTAGGGTCAGGTCACTGGAGTGGTGTAGATTGGACTGTAGGGTCAGGACACTGTCTGGTGTAGACTGGACTGTAGGGTCAGGTCACTGTATAGTGTAGACTGGACAGTAGAGTCAGGACATTGTATGGTGTAGACTGGACTGTAGGGTCATGTCACTGTATGGTGTAGACTGGACAGTAGAGGTAGGACATTGTATGGTGTAGACTGGACTGTAGGGTCAGGTCACTGTATGGTGTAGACTGGACAGTAGAGTCAGGACATTGTATGGTGTAGACTGGACTGTAGGGTCAGGACATTGTATGGTGTAGACTGGACTGTAGGGTCAGGTCACTGTATGGTGTAGACTGGACTGTAGGGTCAGGTCACTGTATGGTGTAGATTGGACTGTGGGTCAGGTCACTGTATGGTGTAGACTGGACTGTAGGGTCAGGTCATTGTATAGTGTAGACTGGACTGTAGGGTCAGGTCACTGTATGGTGTAGACTGGACTGTAGATTCAGGTCACTGTATGGTGTAGATTGGACTGTACGGTCAGGTCACTGTATGGTGTAGACTGGACTGTAGGGTCATGTCACTGTATGGTGTAGACTGGACTGTAGGTTCAGGACACTGTATGGTGTAGACTGGACTGTAGGGTCATGTCACTGTATGGTGTAGACTGGACTGTAGGTTCAGGACACTGTATGGTGTAGACTGGACTGTAGGGTCAGGTCACTGTATGGTGTAGACTGGACAGTAGAGTCAGGACATTGTATGGTGTAGACTGGACTGTAGGGTCAGGACACTGTATGGTGTAGACTGGACTGTAGGGTCAGGTCGCTGTATGGTGTAGACTGGACTGTAGGGTCCGGTCACTTGATTGCTGTAGACTGGACTGTAGGGTCAGGACACTGTATGGTGTAGACTGGACTGTAGGGTCAGGACACTGGAGTGGTTTAGACTGGACTGTAGGGTCAGGTCACTGGAATGGTGTAGACTGGACTGTAGGGTCAGGTCACTGGAGTGGTTTAGTTTGGATTGTTGGTTCAGGTCACTGTATGGTGTAGATTGGACTGTAGGGTCAGGTCACTGGAGTGGTATAGATTGGACTGTAGGGTCAGGTCACTGGAATGGTGTAGACTGGACTGTAGGGTCAGGTCACTGTATGGTGTAGACTGGATTGTAGGGTCAGGTCACTGTATGGTGTAGACTGGACTGTAGGGTCAGGTCACTATGGTGTAGACTGGACTGTAGGGTCAGGTCACTGTATGGTGTAGACTGGATTGTAGGGTCAGGTCACTGTATGGTGTAGATTGGACTGTAGGGTCAGGTCACTGTATGGTGTAGACTGGACTGTAGGGTCAGGTCACTGTAGGGTGTAGACTGGACTGTAGGGTCAGGACACTGGAGTGGTGTAGACTGGACTGTAGGATCAGGTCACTGTATGGTGTAGACTGGATTGTAGGGTCAGGTCACTGTATGGTGTAAACTGGACTGTAGGGTCAGGTCACTGTAGGGTGAAGACTGGACTGTAGGGTCAGGACACTGGAGTGGTGTAGACGGGATTGTAGGGTCCGGTCACTTGAGTGCTGTAGACTGGACTGTAGGGTCAGGTCACTGTGTGGTGTAGACTGGACTGTAGGTTCAGGACACTGTATGATGTAGATTGGACTGTAGGGTCAGGTCACTGTATGGTGTAGACTGGACTGTAGGGTCAGGACACTGTATGGTGTAGACTGGACTGTAGGGTCAGGACACTGGAGTGGTGTAGACTGGACTGTAGGGTCAGGTCACTGTATGGTGTAGACTGGACTGTAGGGTCAGGTCACTGTCTGGTGTAGACTGGACTGTAGGGTCAGGTCACTATGGTGTAGACTGGACTGTAGGGTCAGGTCACTGTATGGTGTAGACTGGACTGTAGGGTCAGGACACTGTATGGTGTAGACTGGTCTGTACGGTCAGGTCACTGTATGGTGTAGACTGGACTGTAGGGTCAGGACACTGTGTGGTGTAGACTGGATTGTAGGGTCAGGTCACTGTATGGTGTAGACTGGACTGTAGGGTCAGGTCACTGTCTGGTGTAGACTGGACTGTAGGGTCAGGTCACTATGGTGTAGATTGGACTGTAGGGTCAGGTCACTGGAATGGTGTAGATTGGACTGTAGGGTCAGGTCACTGTATGGTGTAGACTGGACTGTAGGGTCAGGTCACTGGAGTGGTATAGATTGGACTGTAGGGTCAGGTCACTGTATGGTGTAGACTGGACTGTAGAGTCTGGTCACTGTATGGTGTAGACTGGACTGTAGGGTCAGGTCACTGGAGTGGTGTAGACTGGACTGTAGGGTCAGGACACTGTGTGGTGTAGACTGGATTGTAGGGTCAGGTCACTGTATGGTGTAGACTGGACTGTAGGGTCAGGTCACTGTCTGGTGTAGACTGGACTGTAGGGTCAGGTCACTATGGTGTAGACTGGACTGTAGGGTCAGGTCACTGTATGGTGTAGACTGGACTGTAGGGTCAGGACACTGTCTGGTGTAGACTGGACTGTAGGGTCAGGTCACTATGGTGTAGATTGGACTTTAGGGTCAGGACACTGTGTGGTGTAGACTGGATTGTAGGGTCAGGTCACTGTATGGTGTAGACTGGACTGTAGGGTCAGGTCACTGTCTGGTGTAGACTGGACTGTAGGGTCAGGTCACTATGGTGTAGATTGGACTGTAGGGTCAGGTCACTGGAATGGTGTAGATTGGACTGTAGGGTCAGGTCACTGTATGGTGTAGACTGGACTGTAGGGTCAGGTCACTGGAGTGGTATAGATTGGACTGTAGGGTCAGGTCACTGTATGGTGTAGACTGGACTGTAGAGTCTGGTCACTGTATGGTGTAGACTGGACTGTAGGGTCAGGTCACTGGAGTGGTGTAGACTGGACTGTAGGGTCAGGTCACTGTGTGGTGTAGACTGGACTGTAGGGTCAGGTCACTATGGTGTAGACTGGACTGTAGGGTCAGGACACTGTGTGGTGTAGACTGGACTGTAGGGTCAGGTCACTATGGTGTAGACTGGACTGTAGGGTCAGGTCACTGTATGGTGTAGACTGGACTGTAGGGTCAGGTCACTGGAGTGGTATAGATTGGACTGTAGGGTCAGGACACTGGAGTGATGTAGACTGGACTGTAGGGTCAGGTCACTGTATGGTGTAGACTGGACTGTAGGGTCAGGTCACTGGAGTGGTGTAGATTGGACTGTAGGGTCAGGTCACTGTATGGTGTAGACTGGACTGTAGGGTCAGGACACTGGAGTGGTGTAGACTGGACTGTAGGGTCAGGTCACTGTATGGTGTAGATTGGACTGTAGGGTCAGGACACTGGAGTGGTGTAGACTGGACTGTAGGGTCAGGTCACTGTATGGTGTAGATTGGACTGTAGTGTCAGGTCACTGGAGTGGTATAGATTGGACTGTAGGGTCAGGTCACTATGGTGTAGACTGGACTGTAAGGTCAGGTCACTTGAGTGCTGTAGACTGGGCTGTAGGGTCAGGACACTGTATGGTGTAGACTGGACTGTAGGGTCAGGTCACTGTATGGTGTAGACTGAACTGTAGGGTCAGGTCACTGGAATGGTGTAGACTGGACTGTAGGGTCAGGTCACTGGAGTGGTTTAGTTTGGATTGTTGGTTCAGGTCACTGTATGGTGTAGATTGGACTGTAGGGTCAGGTCACTGGAATGGTGTAGTTTGGACTGTAGGGTCAGGTCACTGGAGTGGTGTAGACTGGTCTGTACGGTCAGGTCACTGTATGGTGTAGACTGGACTGTAGGTTCAGGTCACTGTATGGTGTAGACTGGACTGTAGGGTCAGGACACTGTATGGTGTAGACTGGATTGTAGGTTCAGGACACTGTATGGTGTAGACTGGACTGTAGGGTCAGGACATTGTATGGTGTAGTCTGGACTGTAGGGTCAGGACACTGCATGGTGTAGACTGGTCTGTAGGTTCAGGACGCTGTATGGTGTAGACTGGACTGTAGGGTCAGGACATTGTATGGTGTAGACTGGACTGTAGGGTCAGGACACTGTATGGTGTAGACTGGTCTGTACGGTCAGGTCACTGTATGGTGTAGACTGGACTGTAGAGTCTGGTCACTGTATGGTGTAGACTGGACTGTAGGGTCAGGTCACTGGAGTGGTGTAGATTGGACTGTAGGGTCAGGACACTGTCTGGTGTAGACTGGACTGTAGGGTCAGGTCACTGTATAGTGTAGACTGGACAGTAGAGTCAGGACATTGTATGGTGTAGACTGGACTGTAGGGTCATGTCACTGTATGGTGTAGACTGGACAGTAGAGGTAGGACATTGTATGGTGTAGACTGGACTGTAGGGTCAGGTCACTGTATGGTGTAGACTGGACAGTAGAGTCAGGACATTGTATGGTGTAGACTGGACTGTAGGGTCAGGACATTGTATGGTGTAGACTGGACTGTAGGGTCAGGTCACTGTATGGTGTAGACTGGACTGTAGGGTCAGGTCACTGTATGGTGTAGATTGGACTGTGGGTCAGGTCACTGTATGGTGTAGACTGGACTGTAGGGTCAGGTCATTGTATAGTGTAGACTGGACTGTAGGGTCAGGTCACTGTATGGTGTAGACTGGACTGTAGATTCAGGTCACTGTATGGTGTAGATTGGACTGTACGGTCAGGTCACTGTATGGTGTAGACTGGACTGTAGGGTCATGTCACTGTATGGTGTAGACTGGACTGTAGGTTCAGGACACTGTATGGTGTAGACTGGACTGTAGGGTCATGTCACTGTATGGTGTAGACTGGACTGTAGGTTCAGGACACTGTATGGTGTAGACTGGACTGTAGGGTCAGGTCACTGTATGGTGTAGACTGGACAGTAGAGTCAGGACATTGTATGGTGTAGACTGGACTGTAGGGTCAGGACACTGTATGGTGTAGACTGGACTGTAGGGTCAGGACACTGTATGGTGTAGACTGGACTGTAGAGTCAGGTCACTCTATGGTGTAGACTGGACTGTAGGGTCAGGTCACTGTATGGTGTAGACTGGACTGTAGGGTCATGTCACTGTATGGTGTAGACTGGACTGTAGGGTCAGGACACTGTATGGTGTAGACTGGACTGTAGGGTCATGTCACTGTATGGTGTAGACTGGACTGTAGGGTCAGGTCACTGTATGGTGTAGACTGGACTGTAGGGTCAGGTCACTCTATGGTGTAG
This sequence comes from Hemitrygon akajei, assembly GCF_048418815.1. Classification (NCBI taxonomy): domain Eukaryota; kingdom Metazoa; phylum Chordata; class Chondrichthyes; order Myliobatiformes; family Dasyatidae; genus Hemitrygon; species Hemitrygon akajei. Next base: position 38,530,358 of record NC_133131.1, read on the forward strand.
ACTGGACTGTAGGGTCAGGTCACTGTATGGTGTAGACTGGACTGTAGGGTCATGTCACTGTATGGTGTAGACTGGACTGTAGGGTCAGGACACTGTATGGTGTAGACTGGACTGTAGGGTCATGTCACTGTATGGTGTAGACTGGACTGTAGAGTCAGGACACTGTATGGTGTAGACTGGACTGTAGGGTCAGGTCACTGGAGTGGTTTAGTTTGGATTGTTGGTTCAGGTCACTGTATGGTGTAGACTGGACTGTAGGTTCAGGACACTGTATGGTGTAGACTGGACTGTAGGTTCAGGACACTGTATGGTGTAGACTGGACTGTAGGGTCAGGTCACTATGGTGTAGACTGGACTGTAGGGTCAGGACACTGTATAGTGTAGACTGGACTGTAGGTTCAGGACACTGGAGTGGTGTAGACTGGACTGTAGGGTCATGTCACTGTATAGTGTAGACTGGACTGTAGGTTCAGGACACTGTATAGTGTAGACTGGACTGTAGGGTCAGGACACTGGAGTGGTGTAGACTGGACTGTAGAGTCAGGACACTGGAGTGGTGTAGACTGGACTGTAGGGTCAGGACATTGTATGGTGTAGACTGGACTGTACGGTGAGGTCACTGTATGGTGTAGACTGGACTGTAGGGTCAGGTCACTGTATGGTGTAGACTGGACTGTAGATTCAGGTCACTGTATGGTGTAGATTGGACTGTACGGTGAGGTCACTGTATGGTGTAGACTGGACTGTAGGTTCAGGTCACTGTATGGTGTAGATTGGACTGTAGGGTCAGGTCACTGTATGGTGTAGACTGGACTGTAGGGTCAGGTCATTGTATAGTGTAGACTGGACTGTAGGGTCAGGTCACTGTATGGTGTAGACTGGACTGTAGATTCAGGTCACTGTATGGTGTAGATTGGACTGTACGGTCAGGTCACTGTATGGTGTAGACTGGACTGTAGGGTCATGTCACTGTATGGTGTAGACTGGACTGTAGGTTCAGGACACTGTATGGTGTAGACTGGACTGTAGGGTCATGTCACTGTATGGTGTAGACTGGACTGTAGGTTCAGGACACTGTATGGTGTAGACTGGACTGTAGGGTCAGGTCACTGTATGGTGTAGATTGGACTGTAGGGTCAGGACACTGGAGTGGTGTAGACTGGACTGTAGGGTCAGGTCACTGTATGGTGTAGACTGGACAGTAGAGTCAGGACATTGTATGGTGTAGACTGGACTGTAGGGTCAGGACATTGTATGGTGTAGACTGGACTGTAGGGTCAGGTCACTGTATGGTGTAGACTGGACTGTAGGGTCAGGTCACTGTATGGTGTAGATTGGACTGTAGGGTCAGGTCACTGTATGGTGTAGACTGGACTGTAGGGTCAGGTCATTGTATAGTGTAGACTGGACTGTAGGGTCAGGTCACTGTATGGTGTAGACTGGACTGTAGATTCAGGTCACTGTATGGTGTAGATTGGACTGTACGGTCAGGTCACTGTATGGTGTAGACTGGACTGTAGGGTCATGTCACTGTATGGTGTAGACTGGACTGTAGGTTCAGGACACTGTATGGTGTAGACTGGACTGTAGGGTCATGTCACTGTATGGTGTAGACTGGACTGTAGGTTCAGGACACTGTATGGTGTAGACTGGACTGTAGGGTCAGGTCACTGTATGGTGTAGACTGGACAGTAGAGTCAGGACATTGTATGGTGTAGACTGGACTGTAGGGTCAGGACACTGTATGGTGTAGACTGGACTGTAGGGTCAGGACACTGTATGGTGTAGACTGGACTGTAGAGTCAGGTCACTCTATGGTGTAGACTGGACTGTAGGGTCAGGTCACTGTATGGTGTAGACTGGACTGTAGGGTCATGTCACTGTATGGTGTAGACTGGACTGTAGGGTCAGGACACTGTATGGTGTAGACTGGACTGTAGGGTCATGTCACTGTATGGTGTAGACTGGACTGTAGGGTCAGGTCACTGTATGGTGTAGACTGGACTGTAGGGTCAGGTCACTCTATGGTGTAGACTGGACTGTAGGGTCAGGTCACTGTATGGTGTAGACTGGACTGTAGGGTCATGTCACTGTATGGTGTAGACTGGACTGTAGGGTCAGGACACTGTATGGTGTAGACTGGACTGTAGGGTCATGTCACTGTATGGTGTAGACTGGACTGTAGAGTCAGGACACTGTATGGTGTAGACTGGACTGTAGGGTCAGGTCACTGGAGTGGTTTAGTTTGGATTGTTGGTTCAGGTCACTGTATGGTGTAGACTGGACTGTGGGTTCAGGACACTGTATGATGTAGACTGGACTGTAGGTTCAGGACACTGTATGGTGTAGACTGGACTGTAGGGTCAGGTCACTATGGTGTAGACTGGACTGTAGGGTCAGGACACTGTATAGTGTAGACTGGACTGTAGGTTCAGGACACTGGAGTGGTGTAGACTGGACTGTAGGGTCATGTCACTGTATAGTGTAGACTGGACTGTAGGTTCAGGACACTGTATAGTGTAGACTGGACTGTAGGGTCAGGACACTGGAGTGGTGTAGACTGGACTGTAGAGTCAGGACACTGGAGTGGTGTAGACTGGACTGTAGGGTCAGGACATTGTATGGTGTAGACTGGACTGTACGGTGAGGTCACTGTATGGTGTAGACTGGACTGTAGGGTCAGGTCACTGTATGGTGTAGACTGGACTGTAGATTCAGGTCACTGTATGGTGTAGATTGGACTGTACGGTGAGGTCACTGTATGGTGTAGACTGGACTGTAGGTTCAGGTCACTGTATGGTGTAGATTGGACTGTAGGGTCAGGTCACTGTATGGTGTAGACTGGACTGTAGGGTCAGGTCATTGTATAGTGTAGACTGGACTGTAGGGTCAGGTCACTGTATGGTGTAGACTGGACTGTAGATTCAGGTCACTGTATGGTGTAGATTGGACTGTACGGTCAGGTCACTGTATGGTGTAGACTGGACTGTAGGGTCATGTCACTGTATGGTGTAGACTGGACTGTAGGTTCAGGACACTGTATGGTGTAGACTGGACTGTAGGGTCATGTCACTGTATGGTGTAGACTGGACTGTAGGTTCAGGACACTGTATGGTGTAGACTGGACTGTAGGGTCAGGTCACTGTATGGTGTAGATTGGACTGTAGGGTCAGGACACTGGAGTGGTGTAGACTGGACTGTAGGGTCAGGTCACTGTATGGTGTAGATTGGACTGTAGGGTCAGGTCACTGGAGTGGTATAGATTGGACTGTAGGGTCAGGTCACTATGGTGTAGACTGGACTGTAAGGTCAGGTCACTTGAGTGCTGTAGACTGGGCTGTAGGGTCAGGACACTGTATGGTGTAGACTGGACTGTAGGGTCAGGTCACTGTATGGTGTAGACTGAACTGTAGGGTCAGGTCACTGGAATGGTGTAGACTGGGCTGTAGGGTCAGGTCACTGGAGTGGTTTAGTTTGGATTGTTGGTTCAGGTCACTGTATGGTGTAGATTGGACTGTAGGGTCAGGTCACTGGAATGGTGTAGATTGGACTGTAGGGCCAGGTCACTGGAGTGGTGTAGACTGGTCTGTACGGTCAGGTCACTGTATGGTGTAGACTGGACTGTAGGTTCAGGTCACTGTATGGTGTAGACTGGACTGTAGGGTCAGGACACTGTATGGTGTAGACTGGATTGTAGGTTCAGGACACTGTATGGTGTAGACTGGACTGTAGGGTCAGGACATTGTATGGTGTAGTCTGGACTGTAGGGTCAGGACATTGTATGGTGTAGACTGGACTGTAGGGTCAGGACACTGTATGGTGTAGACTGGTCTGTACGGTCAGGTCACTGTATGGTGTAGACTGGACTGTAGAGTCTGGTCACTGTATGGTGTAGACTGGACTGTAGGGTCAGGTCACTGGAGTGGTGTAGATTGGACTGTAGGGTCAGGACACTGTCTGGTGTAGACTGGACTGTAGGGTCAGGTCACTGTATAGTGTAGACTGGACAGTAGAGTCAGGACATTGTATGGTGTAGACTGGACTGTAGGGTCATGTCACTGTATGGTGTAGACTGGACAGTAGAGGTAGGACATTGTATGGTGTAGACTGGACTGTAGGGTCAGGTCACTGTATGGTGTAGACTGGACAGTAGAGTCAGGACATTGTATGGTGTAGACTGGACTGTAGGGTCAGGACATTGTATGGTGTAGACTGGACTGTAGGGTCAGGTCACTGTATGGTGTAGACTGGACTGTAGGGTCAGGTCACTGTATGGTGTAGATTGGACTGTAGGGTCAGGTCACTGTATGGTGTAGACTGGACTGTAGGGTCAGGTCATTGTATAGTGTAGACTGGACTGTAGGGTCAGGTCACTGTATGGTGTAGACTGGACTGTAGATTCAGGTCACTGTATGGTGTAGATTGGACTGTACGGTCAGGTCACTGTATGGTGTAGACTGGACTGTAGGGTCATGTCACTGTATGGTGTAGACTGGACTGTAGGTTCAGGACACTGTATGGTGTAGACTGGACTGTAGGGTCATGTCACTGTATGGTGTAGACTGGACTGTAGGTTCAGGACACTGTATGGTGTAGACTGGACTGTAGGGTCAGGTCACTGTATGGTGTAGACTGGACAGTAGAGTCAGGACATTGTATGGTGTAGACTGGACTGCAGGGTCAGGACACTGTATGGTGTAGACTGGACTGTAGAGTCAGGTCACTCTATGGTGTAGACTGGACTGTAGGGTCAGGTCACTGTATGGTGTAGACTGGACTGTAGGTTCATGTCACTGTATGGTGTAGACTGGACTGTAGGGTCAGGACACTGTATGGTGTAGACTGGACTGTAGGGTCATGTCACTGTATGGTGTAGACTGGACTGTAGGGTCAGGTCACTCTATGGTGTAGACTGGACTGTAGGGTCAGGTCACTGTATGGTGTAGACTGGACTGTAGGGTCATGTCACTGTATGGTGTATACTGGACTGTAGGGTCAGGACACTGTATGGTGTAGACTGGACTGTAGGGTCATGTCACTGTATGGTGTAGACTGGACTGTAGAGTCAGGACACTGTATGGTGTAGACTGGACTGTAGGGTCAGGTCACTGGAGTGGTTTAGTTTGGATTGTTGGTTCAGGTCACTGTATGGTGTAGACTGGACTGTAGGTTCAGGACACTGTATGGTGTAGACTGGACTGTAGGTTCAGGACACTGTATGGTGTAGACTGGACTGTAGGGTCAGGTCACTATGGTGTAGACTGGACTGTAGGGTCAGGACACTGTATAGTGTAGACTGGACTGTAGGTTCAGGACACTGGAGTGGTGTAGACTGGACTGTAGGGTCATGTCACTGTATAGTGTAGACTGGACTGTAGGTTCAGGACACTGTATAGTGTAGACTGGACTGTAGGGTCAGGACACTGGAGTGGTGTAGACTGGACTGTAGAGTCAGGACACTGGAGTGGTGTAGACTGGACTGTAGGGTCAGGACATTGTATGGTGTAGACTGGACTGTACGGTGAGGTCACTGTATGGTGTAGACTGGACTGTAGGGTCAGGTCACTGTATGGTGTAGACTGGACTGTAGATTCAGGTCACTGTATGGTGTAGATTGGACTGTACGGTGAGGTCACTGTATGGTGTAGACTGGACTGTAGGTTCAGGTCACTGTATGGTGTAGATTGGACTGTAGGGTCAGGTCACTGTATGGTGTAGACTGGACTGTAGGGTCAGGTCATTGTATAGTGTAGACTGGACTGTAGGGTCAGGTCACTGTATGGTGTAGACTGGACTGTAGATTCAGGTCACTGTATGGTGTAGATTGGACTGTACGGTCAGGTCACTGTATGGTGTAGACTGGACTGTAGGGTCATGTCACTGTATGGTGTAGACTGGACTGTAGGTTCAGGACACTGTATGGTGTAGACTGGACTGTAGGGTCAGGTCACTGTATGGTGTAGATTGGACTGTAGGGTCAGGACACTGGAGTGGTGTAGACTGGACTGTAGGGTCAGGTCACTGTATGGTGTAGATTGGACTGTAGGGTCAGGTCACTGGAGTGGTATACATTGGACTGTAGGGTCAGGTCACTATGGTGTAGACTGGACTGTAAGGTCAGGTCACTTGAGTGCTGTAGACTGGGCTGTAGGGTCAGGACACTGTATGGTGTAGACTGGACTGTAGGGTCAGGTCACTGTATGGTGTAGACTGAACTGTAGGGTCAGGTCACTGGAATGGTGTAGACTGGACTGTAGGGTCAGGTCACTGGAGTGGTTTAGTTTGGATTGTTGGTTCAGGTCACTGTATGGTGTAGATTGGACTGTAGGGTCAGGTCACTGGAATGGTGTAGATTGGACTGTAGGGTCAGGTCACTGGAGTGGTGTAGACTGGTCTGTACGGTCAGGTCACTGTATGGTGTAGACTGGACTGTAGGTTCAGGTCACTGTATGGTGTAGACTGGACTGTAGGGTCAGGACACTGTATGGTGTAGACTGGATTGTAGGTTCAGGACACTGTATGGTGTAGACTGGACTGTAGGGTCAGGACATTGTATGGTGTAGTCTGGACTGTAGGGTCAGGACATTGTATGGTGTAGACTGGACTGTACGGTGAGGTCACTGTATGGTGTAGACTGGACTGTAGGGTCAGGTCACTGTATGGTGTAGACTGGACTGTAGATTCAGGTCACTGTATGGTGTAGATTGGACTGTACGGTGAGGTCACTGTATGGTGTAGACTGGACTGTAGGTTCAGGTCACTGTATGGTGTAGATTGGACTGTAGGGTCAGGTCACTGTATGGTGTAGACTGGACTGTAGGGTCAGGTCATTGTATAGTGTAGACTGGACTGTAGGGTCAGGTCACTGTATGGTGTAGACTGGACTGTAGATTCAGGTCACTGTATGGTGTAGATTGGACTGTACGGTCAGGTCACTGTATGGTGTAGACTGGACTGTAGGGTCATGTCACTGTATGGTGTAGACTGGACTGTAGGTTCAGGACACTGTATGGTGTAGACTGGACTGTAGGGTCATGTCACTGTATGGTGTAGACTGGACTGTAGGTTCAGGACACTGTATGGTGTAGACTGGACTGTAGGGTCAGGTCACTGTATGGTGTAGATTGGACTGTAGGGTCAGGACACTGGAGTGGTGTAGACTGGACTGTAGGGTCAGGTCACTGTATGGTGTAGACTGGACAGTAGAGTCAGGACATTGTATGGTGTAGACTGGACTGTAGGGTCAGGACATTGTATGGTGTAGACTGGACTGTAGGGTCAGGTCACTGTATGGTGTAGACTGGACTGTAGGGTCAGGTCACTGTATGGTGTAGATTGGACTGTAGGGTCAGGTCACTGTATGGTGTAGACTGGACTGTAGGGTCAGGTCATTGTATAGTGTAGACTGGACTGTAGGGTCAGGTCACTGTATGGTGTAGACTGGACTGTAGATTCAGGTCACTGTATGGTGTAGATTGGACTGTACGGTCAGGTCACTGTATGGTGTAGACTGGACTGTAGGGTCATGTCACTGTATGGTGTAGACTGGACTGTAGGTTCAGGACACTGTATGGTGTAGACTGGACTGTAGGGTCATGTCACTGTATGGTGTAGACTGGACTGTAGGTTCAGGACACTGTATGGTGTAGACTGGACTGTAGGGTCAGGTCACTGTATGGTGTAGACTGGACAGTAGAGTCAGGACATTGTATGGTGTAGACTGGACTGTAGGGTCAGGACACTGTATGGTGTAGACTGGACTGTAGGGTCAGGACACTGTATGGTGTAGACTGGACTGTAGAGTCAGGTCACTCTATGGTGTAGACTGGACTGTAGGGTCAGGTCACTGTATGGTGTAGACTGGACTGTAGGGTCATGTCACTGTATGGTGTAGACTGGACTGTAGGGTCAGGACACTGTATGGTGTAGACTGGACTGTAGGGTCATGTCACTGTATGGTGTAGACTGGACTGTAGGGTCAGGTCACTGTATGGTGTAGACTGGACTGTAGGGTCAGGTCACTCTATGGTGTAGACTGGACTGTAGGGTCAGGTCACTGTATGGTGTAGACTGGACTGTAGGGTCATGTCACTGTATGGTGTAGACTGGACTGTAGGGTCAGGACACTGTATGGTGTAGACTGGACTGTAGGGTCATGTCACTGTATGGTGTAGACTGGACTGTAGAGTCAGGACACTGTATGGTGTAGACTGGACTGTAGGGTCAGGTCACTGGAGTGGTTTAGTTTGGATTGTTGGTTCAGGTCACTGTATGGTGTAGACTGGACTGTGGGTTCAGGACACTGTATGATGTAGACTGGACTGTAGGTTCAGGACACTGTATGGTGTAGACTGGACTGTAGGGTCAGGTCACTATGGTGTAGACTGGACTGTAGGGTCAGGACACTGTATAGTGTAGACTGGACTGTAGGTTCAGGACACTGGAGTGGTGTAGACTGGACTGTAGGGTCATGTCACTGTATAGTGTAGACTGGACTGTAGGTTCAGGACACTGTATAGTGTAGACTGGACTGTAGGGTCAGGACACTGGAGTGGTGTAGACTGGACTGTAGAGTCAGGACACTGGAGTGGTGTAGACTGGACTGTAGGGTCAGGACATTGTATGGTGTAGACTGGACTGTACGGTGAGGTCACTGTATGGTGTAGACTGGACTGTAGGGTCAGGTCACTGTATGGTGTAGACTGGACTGTAGATTCAGGTCACTGTATGGTGTAGATTGGACTGTACGGTGAGGTCACTGTATGGTGTAGACTGGACTGTAGGTTCAGGTCACTGTATGGTGTAGATTGGACTGTAGGGTCAGGTCACTGTATGGTGTAGACTGGACTGTAGGGTCAGGTCATTGTATAGTGTAGACTGGACTGTAGGGTCAGGTCACTGTATGGTGTAGACTGGACTGTAGATTCAGGTCACTGTATGGTGTAGATTGGACTGTACGGTCAGGTCACTGTATGGTGTAGACTGGACTGTAGGGTCATGTCACTGTATGGTGTAGACTGGACTGTAGGTTCAGGACACTGTATGGTGTAGACTGGACTGTAGGGTCATGTCACTGTATGGTGTAGACTGGACTGTAGGTTCAGGACACTGTATGGTGTAGACTGGACTGTAGGGTCAGGTCACTGTATGGTGTAGATTGGACTGTAGGGTCAGGACACTGGAGTGGTGTAGACTGGACTGTAGGGTCAGGTCACTGTATGGTGTAGATTGGACTGTAGGGTCAGGTCACTGGAGTGGTATAGATTGGACTGTAGGGTCAGGTCACTATGGTGTAGACTGGACTGTAAGGTCAGGTCACTTGAGTGCTGTAGACTGGGCTGTAGGGTCAGGACACTGTATGGTGTAGACTGGACTGTAGGGTCAGGTCACTGTATGGTGTAGACTGAACTGTAGGGTCAGGTCACTGGAATGGTGTAGACTGGGCTGTAGGGTCAGGTCACTGGAGTGGTTTAGTTTGGATTGTTGGTTCAGGTCACTGTATGGTGTAGATTGGACTGTAGGGTCAGGTCACTGGAATGGTGTAGATTGGACTGTAGGGCCAGGTCACTGGAGTGGTGTAGACTGGTCTGTACGGTCAGGTCACTGTATGGTGTAGACTGGACTGTAGGTTCAGGTCACTGTATGGTGTAGACTGGACTGTAGGGTCAGGACACTGTATGGTGTAGACTGGATTGTAGGTTCAGGACACTGTATGGTGTAGACTGGACTGTAGGGTCAGGACATTGTATGGTGTAGTCTGGACTGTAGGGTCAGGACACTGCATGGTGTAGACTGGTCTGTAGGTTCAGGACGCTGTATGGTGTAGACTGGACTGTAGGGTCAGGACATTGTATGGTGTAGACTGGACTGTAGGGTCAGGACACTGTATGGTGTAGACTGGTCTGTACGGTCAGGTCACTGTATGGTGTAGACTGGACTGTAGAGTCTGGTCACTGTATGGTGTAGACTGGACTGTAGGGTCAGGTCACTGGAGTGGTGTAGATTGGACTGTAGGGTCAGGACACTGTCTGGTGTAGACTGGACTGTAGGGTCAGGTCACTGTATAGTGTAGACTGGACAGTAGAGTCAGGACATTGTATGGTGTAGACTGGACTGTAGGGTCATGTCACTGTATGGTGTAGACTGGACAGTAGAGGTAGGACATTGTATGGTGTAGACTGGACTGTAGGGTCAGGTCACTGTATGGTGTAGACTGGACAGTAGAGTCAGGACATTGTATGGTGTAGACTGGACTGTAGGGTCAGGACATTGTATGGTGTAGACTGGACTGTAGGGTCAGGTCACTGTATGGTGTAGACTGGACTGTAGGGTCAGGTCACTGTATGGTGTAGATTGGACTGTAGGGTCAGGTCACTGTATGGTGTAGACTGGACTGTAGGGTCAGGTCATTGTATAGTGTAGACTGGACTGTAGGGTCAGGTCACTGTATGGTGTAGACTGGACTGTAGATTCAGGTCACTGTATGGTGTAGATTGGACTGTACGGTCAGGTCACTGTATGGTGTAGACTGGACTGTAGGGTCATGTCACTGTATGGTGTAGACTGGACTGTAGGTTCAGGACACTGTATGGTGTAGACTGGACTGTAGGGTCATGTCACTGTATGGTGTAGACTGGACTGTAGGTTCAGGACACTGTATGGTGTAGACTGGACTGTAGGGTCAGGTCACTGTATGGTGTAGACTGGACAGTAGAGTCAGGACATTGTATGGTGTAGACTGGACTGCAGGGTCAGGACACTGTATGGTGTAGACTGGACTGTAGAGTCAGGTCACTCTATGGTGTAGACTGGACTGTAGGGTCAGGTCACTGTATGGTGTAGACTGGACTGTAGGTTCATGTCACTGTATGGTGTAGACTGGACTGTAGGGTCAGGACACTGTATGGTGTAGACTGGACTGTAGGGTCATGTCACTGTATGGTGTAGACTGGACTGTAGGGTCAGGTCACTCTATGGTGTAGACTGGACTGTAGGGTCAGGTCACTGTATGGTGTAGACTGGACTGTAGGGTCATGTCACTGTATGGTGTATACTGGACTGTAGGGTCAGGACACTGTATGGTGTAGACTGGACTGTAGGGTCATGTCACTGTATGGTGTAGACTGGACTGTAGAGTCAGGACACTGTATGGTGTAGACTGGACTGTAGGGTCAGGTCACTGGAGTGGTTTAGTTTGGATTGTTGGTTCAGGTCACTGTATGGTGTAGACTGGACTGTAGGTTCAGGACACTGTATGGTGTAGACTGGACTGTAGGTTCAGGACACTGTATGGTGTAGACTGGACTGTAGGGTCAGGTCACTATGGTGTAGACTGGACTGTAGGGTCAGGACACTGTATAGTGTAGACTGGACTGTAGGTTCAGGACACTGGAGTGGTGTAGACTGGACTGTAGGGTCATGTCACTGTATAGTGTAGACTGGACTGTAGGTTCAGGACACTGTATAGTGTAGACTGGACTGTAGGGTCAGGACACTGGAGTGGTGTAGACTGGACTGTAGAGTCAGGACACTGGAGTGGTGTAGACTGGACTGTAGGGTCAGGACATTGTATGGTGTAGACTGGACTGTACGGTGAGGTCACTGTATGGTGTAGACTGGACTGTAGGGTCAGGTCACTGTATGGTGTAGACTGGACTGTAGATTCAGGTCACTGTATGGTGTAGATTGGACTGTACGGTGAGGTCACTGTATGGTGTAGACTGGACTGTAGGTTCAGGTCACTGTATGGTGTAGATTGGACTGTAGGGTCAGGTCACTGTATGGTGTAGACTGGACTGTAGGGTCAGGTCATTGTATAGTGTAGACTGGACTGTAGGGTCAGGTCACTGTATGGTGTAGACTGGACTGTAGATTCAGGTCACTGTATGGTGTAGATTGGACTGTACGGTCAGGTCACTGTATGGTGTAGACTGGACTGTAGGGTCATGTCACTGTATGGTGTAGACTGGACTGTAGGTTCAGGACACTGTATGGTGTAGACTGGACTGTAGGGTCAGGTCACTGTATGGTGTAGATTGGACTGTAGGGTCAGGACACTGGAGTGGTGTAGACTGGACTGTAGGGTCAGGTCACTGTATGGTGTAGATTGGACTGTAGGGTCAGGTCACTGGAGTGGTATACATTGGACTGTAGGGTCAGGTCACTATGGTGTAGACTGGACTGTAAGGTCAGGTCACTTGAGTGCTGTAGACTGGGCTGTAGGGTCAGGACACTGTATGGTGTAGACTGGACTGTAGGGTCAGGTCACTGTATGGTGTAGACTGAACTGTAGGGTCAGGTCACTGGAATGGTGTAGACTGGACTGTAGGGTCAGGTCACTGGAGTGGTTTAGTTTGGATTGTTGGTTCAGGTCACTGTATGGTGTAGATTGGACTGTAGGGTCAGGTCACTGGAATGGTGTAGATTGGACTGTAGGGTCAGGTCACTGGAGTGGTGTAGACTGGTCTGTACGGTCAGGTCACTGTATGGTGTAGACTGGACTGTAGGTTCAGGTCACTGTATGGTGTAGACTGGACTGTAGGGTCAGGACACTGTATGGTGTAGACTGGATTGTAGGTTCAGGACACTGTATGGTGTAGACTGGACTGTAGGGTCAGGACATTGTATGGTGTAGTCTGGACTGTAGGGTCAGGACACTGCATGGTGTAGACTGGTCTGTAGGTTCAGGACGCTGTATGGTGTAGACTGGACTGTAGGGTCAGGACATTGTATGGTGTAGACTGGACTGTAGGGTCAGGACACTGTATGGTGTAGACTGGTCTGTACGGTCAGGTCACTGTATGGTGTAGACTGGACTGTAGAGTCTGGTCACTGTATGGTGTAGACTGGACTGTAGGGTCAGGTCACTGGAGTGGTGTAGATTGGACTGTAGGGTCAGGACACTGTCTGGTGTAGACTGGACTGTAGGGTCAGGTCACTGTATAGTGTAGACTGGACAGTAGAGTCAGGACATTGTATGGTGTAGACTGGACTGTAGGGTCATGTCACTGTATGGTGTAGACTGGACAGTAGAGGTAGGACATTGTATGGTGTAGACTGGACTGTAGGGTCAGGTCACTGTATGGTGTAGACTGGACAGTAGAGTCAGGACATTGTATGGTGTAGACTGGACTGTAGGGTCAGGACATTGTATGGTGTAGACTGGACTGTAGGGTCAGGTCACTGTATGGTGTAGACTGGACTGTAGGGTCAGGTCACTGTATGGTGTAGATTGGACTGTAGGGTCAGGTCACTGTATGGTGTAGACTGGACTGTAGGGTCAGGTCATTGTATAGTGTAGACTGGACTGTAGGGTCAGGTCACTGTATGGTGTAGACTGGACTGTAGATTCAGGTCACTGTATGGTGTAGATTGGACTGTACGGTCAGGTCACTGTATGGTGTAGACTGGACTGTAGGGTCATGTCACTGTATGGTGTAGACTGGACTGTAGGTTCAGGACACTGTATGGTGTAGACTGGACTGTAGGGTCATGTCACTGTATGGTGTAGACTGGACTGTAGGTTCAGGACACTGTATGGTGTAGACTGGACTGTAGGGTCAGGTCACTGTATGGTGTAGACTGGACAGTAGAGTCAGGACATTGTATGGTGTAGACTGGACTGTAGGGTCAGGACACTGTATGGTGTAGACTGGACTGTAGGGTCAGGACACTGTATGGTGTAGACTGGACTGTAGAGTCAGGTCACTCTATGGTGTAGACTGGACTGTAGGGTCAGGTCACTGTATGGTGTAGACTGGACTGTAGGGTCATGTCACTGTATGGTGTAGACTGGACTGTAGGGTCAGGACACTGTATGGTGTAGACTGGACTGTAGGGTCATGTCACTGTATGGTGTAGACTGGACTGTAGGGTCAGGTCACTCTATGGTGTAGACTGGACTGTAGGGTCAGGTCACTGTATGGTGTAGACTGGACTGTAGGGTCATGTCACTGTATGGTGTAGACTGGACTGTAGGGTCAGGACACTGTATGGTGTAGACTGGACTGTAGGGTCATGTCACTGTATGGTGTAGACTGGACTGTAGAGTCAGGACACTGTATGGTGTAGACTGGACTGTAGGGTCAGGTCACTGGAGTGGTTTAGTTTGGATTGTTGGTTCAGGTCACTGTATGGTGTAGACTGGACTGTAGGTTCAGGACACTGTATGGTGTAGACTGGACTGTAGGTTCAGGACACTGTATGGTGTAGACTGGACTGTAGGGTCAGGTCACTATGGTGTAGACTGGACTGTAGGGTCAGGACACTGTATAGTGTAGACTGGACTGTAGGTTCAGGACACTGGAGTGGTGTAGACTGGACTGTAGGGTCATGTCACTGTATAGTGTAGACTGGACTGTAGGTTCAGGACACTGTATAGTGTAGACTGGACTGTAGGGTCAGGACACTGGAGTGGTGTAGACTGGACTGTAGAGTCAGGACACTGGAGTGGTGTAGACTGGACTGTAGGGTCAGGACATTGTATGGTGTAGACTGGACTGTACGGTGAGGTCACTGTATGGTGTAGATTGGACTGTAGGGTCAGGTCACTGTATGGTGTAGACTGGACTGTAGGGTCAGGTCATTGTATAGTGTAGACTGGACTGTAGGGTCAGGTCACTGTATGGTGTAGACTGGACTGTAGATTCAGGTCACTGTATGGTGTAGATTGGACTGTACGGTCAGGTCACTGTATGGTGTAGACTGGACTGTAGGGTCATGTCACTGTATGGTGTAGACTGGACTGTAGGTTCAGGACACTGTATGGTGTAGACTGGACTGTAGGGTCATGTCACTGTATGGTGTAGACTGGACTGTAGGTTCAGGACACTGTATGGTGTAGACTGGACTGTAGGGTCAGGTCACTGTATGGTGTAGACTGGACAGTAGAGTCAGGACATTGTATGGTGTAGACTGGACTGTAGGGTCAGGACACTGTATGGTGTAGACTGGACTGTAGGGTCAGGACACTGTATGGTGTAGACTGGACTGTAGAGTCAGGTCACTCTATGGTGTAGACTGGACTGTAGGGTCAGGTCACTGTATGGTGTAGACTGGACTGTAGGGTCATGTCACTGTATGGTGTAGACTGGACTGTAGGGTCAGGACACTGTATGGTGTAGACTGGACTGTAGGGTCATGTCACTGTATGGTGTAGACTGGACTGTAGGGTCAGGTCACTGTATGGTGTAGACTGGACTGTAGGGTCAGGTCACTCTATGGTGTAGACTGGACTGTAGGGTCAGGTCACTGGAGTGGTTTAGTTTGGATTGTTGGTTCAGGTCACTGTATGGTGTAGACTGGACTGTAGGTTCAGGACACTGTATGGTGTAGACTGGACTGTAGGTTCAGGACACTGTATGGTGTAGACTGGACTGTAGGGTCAGGTCACTATGGTGTAGACTGGACTGTAGGGTCAGGACACTGTATAGTGTAGACTGGACTGTAGGTTCAGGACACTGGAGTGGTGTAGACTGGACTGTAGGGTCATGTCACTGTATAGTGTAGACTGGACTGTAGGGTCAGGACACTGTATGGTGTAGACTGGACTGTAGAGTCAGGACACTGGAGTGGTGTAGACTGGACTGTAGGGTCAGGTCACTGTATGGTGTAGACTGGACTGTAGGGTCAGGTCACTCTATGGTGTAGACTGGACTGTAGGGTCAGGTCACTGGAGTGGTTTAGTTTGGATTGTTGGTTCAGGTCACTGTATGGTGTAGACTGGACTGTAGGTTCAGGACACTGTATGGTGTAGACTGGACTGTAGGGTCAGGTCACTGTATGGTGTAGACTGGACTGTAGGGTCAGGACACTGTATAGTGTAGACTGGACTGTAGGGTCAGGACACTGTATGGTGTAGACTGGACTGTTTGATCATACCTCTGAAATAACATGTGAATAATGGAAATCGCAAATCTAACTGCTCCTGTGAAAATAAAAAGTGGGGTTCATCACCACTTTCAGCACAGGGTCATCAACCTGAAACACTTGCTCCTCTGCAGCTTCCCCTCAGCCTGCTGTACCTTGAGTTCTGTCTCAAGATGAAATAGAAAAGTGCAGGCTACAAAATCTGAGACAAATACAAAGACATCTCTGGAGATGGACTGTTCTGTGCCGTTTCCTCTGCGTGCTGCTGCAGTGACTAACGAAGCTTTGGTCCGGAGCTGCTGACACACCGGCGGCAAGAGAAAGCGTTTGCAGGTCACAGCCCTCCCCCGGTGGAGAGGGATGAGCCCGGGCTTTTGTCTCTGTGTGAGAGCAGAGAGACAGCCTCACCCCAGGCCGTCAACCCTGAATCAGTCAGATCACTGAAGAGGCAGTACTTACAAAGAAAATATTTACAAACTCATTTACCTTCTTTCAACAGGACGAGCTGTTTCTTTCTCTTGAGAACAATACCATACCTCAAATTCACACGATTACAATGGTTGTTAGGGAGTAAATTGTAGGAATGCTGAGCAAGTCCTTTATCTTTCTAGAGTTGAACGTTATTCAATTATAGAAAAGATATATATTAAAATCTACTGTAATAGTGGAGTGGGAGACCTTTTAGTCCAGGCTTGGGGTATTCAATGGACAAAGAGACTCTCCAATCAGACCTATGTGATTTAATGAACGGACAGACAGATATGCTGTCCAGGACAGGAGCAGGGCTATGTTGCACTGCCAGATCCTTTAGCAGACTTCCCACCCTGGAAAAACGCATTTCAGGGAGGTAGCACCCTGCCCCCCGCATCCTCATATACCACCCCCCCCCCCCCCGGTCGACATCCAAGGGTGTTTGTAATACTTTGCTTAGTGATTTTGTTTGATCTGTAAACCAAGTTAGGTATATGCAGAAAATGTGACATCAAAATATGTTATTATATTATATTATATTATCATGGAGTCATTTTTTTATTCTATTACAACTTTAAGCAAGTCTCCAGGGAGTTTGGCCTCATCACGTAGGACATCAATAGAGTAGCTCCTTAGCAGCTCGCCAGCTAGTTTAAATAATGTTAGCTATGCTAATGAACGAATGACACCTGTTAAACTCACCTCAACATGTCTTTTGCAGTCATTTAACCCACCGTGGGCAAGAGAAAAGTCACTGTTGCGAACAGTGTAGCAAGCAACACTGTCATTATTTTTGACCCCGATTAGGCAGGGGTACACTTTAGTGTGGTCTGGGGTGAAGAACGTTTTATATTTTATTTTTTTTGGAACACTCTGCCGTGGCGCTGCAGGACACTAAACTGAACTAATCGACAATGAAAGAGAGAGAGAGAGAGGTCGACTGTAAAGCCCGCCCACAGAGAAAACTGATTGGTCTCTCTTTGTGCTAAGTAGACCTATCAGGATGCTCCCTCTCATTCTTCCACTCCCTCTTCCTCTCAAAAAAAATCAATTTCCAGGACATTGTATATAATTTGTGGGCATCAGGGAGCCGCTATCAATATGCAGGAGACTCCTGGAACTTCTGGGAGAGGTGGGATGTCTGCTTTAGACCAGACTTAGTGGGGTCTGACAGACTGAAAGACCAGGCCAGATGCAAGCAATATATTCAACTGAGAAATCCTCTAGTCCAGATTAGGGTGCAGGGCAGTGTAATGGAAACCTTCTATCACAGCTCCAGGAGAAAATAATAGACCAAAGGACCCACTAGTCCTTGTAGCCTGCAGGATAAATAAAGGTCAACTGGTTGGTGAAGTGTGTCTGGCTTTCTGTAGGATTTTTATAAGGTCCTGTACAAGTGCTTACCTAAAAGTTTTATTTTTCAAGGAGACTGGGATCTACAGCTGCTGCTCAAACGACAGTTCTTCATGGGCAGTGGGGTCTCACTCTCAGAACTCACCGAGTGGCTTGGCTTTTGATATGTCCAGGTGTGGCCTGGAAGACGTGCCCCTGTGGGATTTAGAGCTGCTGATGACCCGATTCCTCACCGATGTTGCTGACTGAAGCATCGTTGGAGACTGAGACATTGAGACAGCAGGTGTTGCTGTCGAAAGAAGACCTGCATCAACAGGTCTCTCTCGATGGTGAGTGACAGTCTGCTGGTCCTTGAGTCGGGGGGCTCGGAGACTGCAACATCAAAACAGCGAGCGACAGCTCTCCCCTATCATTGCAGCATCTCCCTCTCTCCCTCGCTAACGAGGAGAGCCTGTCCGAGATGTCGAAGTGTTGGGATGGATAATAGTTTTTGATGGACTGTAGACTATGGTCTTTTCTATTGCTTGCACGGTGGGTGGTGGGGAGTTGATGCTTTTGCTGGAGCAAGTTGGGGGGGGAGGATTGGTGGTTTTACTGCTGCTGGTGTGTGGGAGTGAGGGGAGGGGCTTTGGGGGTCTAACATTATCTGTCATTTATTCTTTGTTTTTTTTCTGTTTTGTGGATGTTTGCAGAGAGAAAGAGTTTCAGGTTGTATACTGTTTTCATTCTCTGATATTAAATTGAACGTAAAGCACACAATACTAGAGACCGAAAACAATTTAACAATGAGAAGGCAGTGAATAACTCATCAAGTGTTGAGAAGCTCTGACTAGTGGGATGTCCTAGGGAATAATACCGGAGTTCACAGCTGTTCAGAGTCTACTCATGCCAATGATGTTATGAAGCGATCAAGTGTGATTTATGTCCAAGGGTGCTGATGACACAAATTCAGGGACCAGCGTGGGCAGTGATGAGGGTGCGGAGTAGCTTCGGGCTAAGAGAATGGGCAGGGCCATGGCAGATGGAGGGTTAAGTTGGCAACGGTGAGGGCATATACTTTGGAAGGCAATAAAAGGAAAAGCAGAGTATCTTTTAGACTGAAAAGTTCTGAGGCACTTGGATATCCTTGTATGTGAATCACTGACAGTGGACTACCTCTCCTCACTCCCACCTGGTGTACTCCCTACTCCCTCTCCTGTTTACAATATACCCCCACGTCAGCAGGCTCAATGGTCCAAATACCCAGTGCAATCTTTCCTCAATGCCACATAGTTCACTGTATATCTTCACTGCTACTTGAAATCATTTGCCCTCCCCAGAACATGCTGCTGTTCTTTCTATTCCCAAATTCAACACTATGGAATGTCTGGAATGTCGGAGGTGGACACAACCAGGACAGATCCAGATCCAGCTTCCTCCCTCCCATCTCCTTGTCCCTGGCTCCCCTTTCCCCACATCTCACTCCTCTCTTTGAACTCTGTGTCCTCTCATACAACAAGAGATTTTCTTCGTGTGTAAATAGGACATTGAACATAGAAGAGAACAGCACAGGAATAGGCCATTCAGCCCACAATGTTGTGCCAGACCCACTGAAAAGCAAATCAGAAACACCCAAGCACTAATCCCTCCTACTTGCACCATGTCCATAACCTCCATCCTCCTTTATATACAAATGTCTTGAGAGCCTCTGATGTAATTGCCTCTACACCCTACAAAGCAGTGCATTTCCAGCATTCACAACTCTGAGCAAAAAACTTTCCCCTCACATCCCCTTTAAACCTATCCCCTCTGATCCTCAATGCATGGCGTCTGGTGTTAGACACCTCAGCCCTGGGAAACAGATACTCTCTGTCCACTCTGTCTATGCTCCTTGTAACCTTTTAATCCTTTATTAGGTCTCCCCTCAACTTCTGACGCTCCAGAAAAAAACAGCCCAAGTTTATCCAGCCTCTCGTGATAGCACGTGCCCTCTAAGCCAGGCAGCGTCATGGTGAACCTCTTCTGCTTCCTCTCCAAAACCTCAATGTCCTTCCTATAGTGGGGCGACCAGAACTGTATGCAATACTCCAGGTGTGGCCTAACCTGAGTCCTATAAAGTTGCAGTCTCCTGACTTTTGAACTTGATTGATAAAAGCAAGCATTCCATCAGCCTTCCTAACCACCTTATCAACCTGTGTAGCCACTCTTAAGGAGCTATGAACTTGGATCCCAAGATCTCCCTGCTCAGCAACAAGAGTTAAGGACCTTGCCCTTATTGTCTCCTTGCATTTGCCCTACTGAGGTGCAACACCTCACATTTATCTGGGTTAAACTCCATCTGCAATTTCTCAGCCCCTGTCTGGAACAGTGCAAATGCTGCAGTGAGTGCAACGAGGCTGTCTGCTAACGAGCCTCTCAGTGCATCAATGAGCCGGTGAGTGAAACCGGGGATATGCACGAGGTCAGAACACTGAATGCCACTGGACAAGGCTACCAGCAATAGGTACGGGCTAACCCACAGGTGGGACTGAACACTGGGAGAATTTCCAATTAAATCATTGGAGACTATGAGAAGAAATACTTTCCAGTGGAACATTTAAGAAAATTGGTCATCTGTTGTTTAACAGGAGATTAAAACTGTGATTAACTCACAATTTATTTTCAAAACCGTGTTGGGCTATGTCTATTTTTTAAATACATTGATTATGTGACCTTGATCACAGTGAGCGCAGAGGTACAGCCTGGGCGGGTTATTTTGTTGTGTACATGTTTGTTGGTTGTCATGAGGCAGATGCTGAGATCAGTCAAGTCAAACCTGAGAGAAAATGATCGGGGTCACGGTTGAAAAAATGCAACTCAGCAGCCCCATTTCATCACCAAGGCCCCTAGAGTATTGCGCAGTCCTAATGCACTGAAGAGATTTGATTCTAAACCTGCCTCACCCTCTACCCCGGCAGATCTTTCCTCCAGAACTAAATCAGGCCATGGGCTGTCTGTTCACACGGACACACTTCGACGAGCAGGCCATCTGCTTTCCTCATTCATACCCCAACACATTTAACAACTGAATTGCTCCTTCTGTTCAGATTCTTGCACATTAAGCCCCAAACAAATCTAGATTTCCTCCTTGTCATGTAGAGATTATTGACAGGAGGAGAGTAATAATGGTTCTTTGGCAACTCCCTTCCAGCACCTGCCTTGCACAGGAAGGGCGGTAGAGGTGAGATCAGCCATTCCAGGAATTCAAGACTTCAGCCCATTCCATTAAGACAAAGACTGGTGGAAAGATTAAATACACCCAGTGGCCACTAATTAGCCACACCTGCTTGTTAATGCAAATATCTAGTCAGCCAATCATGTGGCATAAAAACTCAACTCAATGCAGACATGGTCAAGAGGTTCTTTTGTTGTTCAGAGCAAACATCGGAATGGGGAGTTTGACCGTGGAAGGACTGTTGGTGCCAGATGGGGTGGTTCGAGTACCATATAAAGTGCTGATCTCCTGGAGTTCTCCTGCACAACAGTCTTCAGAGTTTACAGAGAATGGTGTGAAAACTGTCCCGTGAGTGGCAGTTGTTTGGATGAAAACGCCTTGATAATGAGAGAGCTCAGAGGAGAATGGCCAGACTGGTTCAAGCTGACAGGAGGGTGACAGGAACCCAAACCACCAAGCTTAACAACAGTAGTGTGCAGAAGAGCATCTCTAAACACACGACACCTCAAACCTTGAGGTGGATGGGCTACAGGAGCAGAAGACCATGAACGTCCACTCAGTAGCCACTATATTAGGTAGAGCAGGTACCTTATAAAGAGCCACTGTGCGTAAGATTACACAAGATTTAATTCTGGCTGGTCTTTGAGACAGGGCTTGCTTTGGCCACATTCTGCTGGAAACAGTGTTGTTGCGTTGCAAATAATGTAGCTAACAGCATCCTGTAAAAACGCAGAAGAGTACAGCATGTGAACAGGCCCTATGACCCACAGTACAGGATCCACATCTCTCTGGCTCCTGTACATTCACGTGCCTGTATAAATATCCCTTAACTGCCACCATCATGTGAGCTTCCACCACCACCCCCGCGGGGCAGCATGCTCCAAGCACGAACCACTCGAGGCAAAAAACCTTACATTGCATATCTCCCTTGAACTTCTCCCCTTTCACCGTAAACCTATGTCTTCTGATATTTGAAGTTCCAGATCTAAGTTTTCGATCCTCCTACAATGAAGACCATAGAGAAAGAAGCAGTTGGCCTCATTAAGTCACTGCCTTTCTCTTTTTAAATGTTGTACCCGACCACTGATTCTCTCTGACATGCTCATAAAGCCCCCTTTGGATTCATTTTGCACTAAAGAGCAAATTCCAACAGAGAACTAATCTTTGGGACGTGGAGGAAATATGAGCAACTAGGGAAACCCATGTAGTCAGAGAAAGGGTGTGTAAAGTCCAGACGCACACATGCGTGTGTGCACGCAAAGGGGTCAGAGGTCAGGATGGGTCCCTGGAGCCATAAGGCACCAGCACTATTGCTGCATTAATGTGCCACCCAGTAAAAATGACCTTTGTGTGAATTAATCTTTGAAATGTATGCTTATATCTGATTCTACGGACAATGATATTTAAAGGTTGGAAGGATGGGAGTGGGTCCTCAAAACCTGGGCCTCACTATGTCCCTCCGCAATTGGATCCTTGACTTCCTCATCAAGAGACCAGTCAGTGCTGATCGAAAATAACATCTCCACCTCACTGACATTCAACACTGGCACACCTCAAGGATAGAAACATAGAAACCTACAGCACAATACAGGCCCTTCGGCCCACAAAGCTGTGCTGAACATGTCCTTACCTTAGAAATTACCTAGAGTTACCCATACCCCTCTATTTTTCTAAGCTCCACATACCTCTTAAAAGACACTATCGTATCTGCCTCCACCACTGTCGCCAGCAGCCCATTCTACGCACTCACCACTCTCTGCTTAAAATACTTGCCCCTGACATCTCCTCTGTACTTCATTCTAAGCACTTTAAAACTGTGCCCCCTCATGCTAGCCATTTCAGCCTTGGGAAAAAGCCTCTGACTATCCACACGATCAATGCCTCTCATCATCTTGTACACCTCTATCAGGTCACCTCTCATCCTCCTTCGCTCCAAGAAGAAAAGGCTGAGTTCACTCAACCTATTCTCATAAGACATGCTCCCCAATCCAGGCAACATCCTTGTAAATCTCCTCTGCACCCTTTCTATGGCTTCCACATCCTTCCTGTAGTGAGGCGACCAGAACTGAGCACAGTACTCCAAGTGGGGTCTGACTGGAGTCCTATATAGCTGCATCATTACCTCTTGGTTCTTAAACTCAATCCCACGATTGATGAAGGCCAATACACTGTATGCCTTCTTAACCACTGAGTCAACCTGAGCAGCAGCTTTCAGTGTCCTATGGACTCGGACCCCAAGATCCCTCTGATCCTCCACACCACCAAGAGTCTTACCATTAATATTATATTCTACCATCATATTTATAAAAATCACAAAGAGTGGGGGTCCCAGAACAGATCCCTGACCCACACCACTGGTCACCGACCTCCATGCAGAATATGACCCATCTACAACCACTCTTTGCCTTCTGTGGGCAAGCCAGTTCTGGATCTACAAAGCAGAGTCCCCTTGAATCCCTTGCCTCCTTAGTTTGTCAATAAGCCTTGCATGGGGTACCTTATCAAATACCTTGCTGAAATCCATATACACTACATCTACTACTCTACCTTTATTAATGTGTTTAGTCACAACCTCAGAAAATTCAATCAGGCTCGTAAGGCACGACCTGCCTTTGACAAAACCATGCTGACTATTCCTAATCATATTATGCCTCTCCAAATGTTCAAAAATCCTGCCTCTCAGGATCTTTTCCATCAACTTACTAACCACTGAAGTAAGATTCACTGGTCTATAATTTCCTGGGCTATCTCTACTCCCTTTCTTGAATACAGGGACAACATCTGCAACCCTCCAATCCACCGGAACCTCTCCCATCCCCATTGATGATGCAAAGATCATCGCCAGGGGCTCAGCAATCTCCTCCTTTGCTTCCCACAGTAGCCTGGGGTACATCCTGTCCGGTCCCAGTGACTTACCCAACGGTGCTTTCCAAAAGCTCCATCACATCCTCTTCCTTAATATCTACATGCTCAAGGATGTGTGCTTAGCCCACTGCTTTACTCTCTCTACACCCACAACAGTGTGCTTAGGCACAGCTTAAATACCATCTGTAACTTGAATGTCGTTAGCAGAATCTCAGATGATGATGAGGAGGCGTACAGGTCAGTTGGTGGAGTGGTGTTGCAGCCACAACCTTGAACTCAACATCAGCAAGACCAAGAAATTGATTGTAGATTTCAGGAAGGGGAATTCAAGAGAACACACACCAGTCTTCACTGAGGACTCAATGGAGGAAAGGATGAGCAGTTTTAAGTTCCTGGGCATCAACATTTCGGAGTATGTATCCTGGACAGAGACTAAAGACCACGGCACCTGTGGTGAGGACCAAGAACGTATTGTCAAGGGAAGTGGAGGGAGGCTTATAGGACTACTTTGAGTTGGTGGACTGGACCATATTCAGGGACTCATCTTCAAATCTGAATGAATGCACCACAGTTGTCACTGACTTCAAGATCTGTGAGGATGAGGGTGTGTGTGCCTTCAAGAACATACCAAACCAAAAGCTGTGGATGAACCGGGAAGTTCGTAGCCTAGTGACAGCTAGGTCTATGGCATTCAAGACCAGTGATACAGAACTATACGAGAAGTCCAAGAACGTGTAACAATGAACTCAGGCGCAGAGTATCTGGGGACTCGAGTGTAAAACACCGATGAGAGTTTATTCACAGAAGAAGATACACAAATCACTCGGAATGAACGTCACAATGGAGAGGCTCTTTCGAGACTGAGTGACAAGTGCGCAGCACACATAACAAACTGTACAAGGTTGCATGAGAAGCCCACAGTTACCAACAAATAGCACAAATAAACCAGGGAGCAATTAACAGGTAAAGCATGCCACCATTCGGTGGATTAACAATATTCAGGTGAAGTAGAGTGCTGAGACCTGGGGCCCTTGGAGGCCTTCTGCTGATCCAAAGGGTTCATGATAGAATGACTTACGGAAGCCTATCTTAAGGGCAAAAAAAGAGATTCCGATTGAAGTTAGGGACGGAATTGGAATCACGTCAGTCTGGCAAGACGTTACCTCCTAACATCATGAATGGCTGGGATGCTTCACTCCCAGACGAGCTGTACACCTTTAATGCATGCTTTGAAAGGGAGAATAAAACTAAACCTTTGCGAATGGTGACCCTCTGATCTCTGTCTTGGTGGCTGACGTTAGAACATCTTTCAAGAAGGTGAACCCTCGCAAGGAGTCAGGCCCAGATGATACACTGTACCTGTGTAGACCAACTGGTGGAAGAGTTCAAGGACATCTTCAATATCTCACTGCTGCAGTTGGAAGTTCTAAAGAGCGACAATCATACCAGTGCCCAAGAAGAGCAGGGTGAGCTGCCTCAATGACTATCACTTGGTTGCATTTACATCTACCGTGATGAAGAGCTTTGAGAGGTTGGTCATGGCCAGAATCGGCTCTTGACTAAGCAAGGACCTGGACTCCCTGCAGTCTGCCTGTCGCCACTATAGGCTTACAGCAGATGCAATCTCACTGGCTCTCCACTTAACCTTGGATCACCTGGACAACAGCAATACCTACCTCAGGGTGCTGTTTATTGATTACAGACCAGCATTCAACATAATCATACCCTCAATTCTAACTAACAAGCTACAAAACCTGGGCCTCTGTACCTCCCTCTGCAACTGGATCCTTAACTTCCTCACTAGGAGACCACAGTTAGGGCGGATTGAAAATAACATCTCCTCCCCGCTGGCGACCAACACTGGTGCACCTCAAGGATGCATGCTTAGACCACTGCTCCACTCTCTCTACACCCATGACTGTTGGAAGCT
Source organism: Hemitrygon akajei (assembly GCF_048418815.1). Taxonomy (NCBI): domain Eukaryota; kingdom Metazoa; phylum Chordata; class Chondrichthyes; order Myliobatiformes; family Dasyatidae; genus Hemitrygon; species Hemitrygon akajei. Next base: position 38,556,037 of record NC_133131.1, read on the forward strand.
CAAGCACCATCTATAAATTTGCCAATGACACATCTATTGTTGGCAGAATTTCAGATAGTTACAAGAAAGCGTACAGAAGTGAGATGAATCAGCTGGTTGTGGCATTGCAACAAGAGCCTCGCACTCAAGACCAAGGAACTGATTGTGGACTTCAAGAAGGGGAGGTTGAGGGAACACACACCAGTGCTCTTCGAGGGATCAGTAAGGGAAAGGGTGAGCAGTTTCAGGTTCCTGGGTGCCAACATCTTTGAAGATCAATCCTGGTCCCAACATGTTGATGCAATTACAAAGGTGGAACAATAGTGACTATATTTCATTAGGAGTTTGAGGAGACTTGATACGAGAAAGACACTCGCAAATGGTTACAGGTGTATTGTGGAGAGCACTCTTAACTGGCTGCACACTATCTGGTATGAAGGGGTCACTGCATAGGATGGGAAAAAGCTGCAAAGTTGCAAACTCAGTCAGCTCTATCATGGACACTAGCCTCCCCAGCATCAAGGACACCTTCAAAAGGCGATGCCTCAAAAAGGCAGCATCCATCATTAAGGACCCCCATCATCCAGGACATGCCCTCTTCTCATTCCTACCATCAAGGAGGAGGTACAGGAGCCTGAAGACACCCACTCAGCATTTCAGGAACAGCTTTACCTCTCTGCCATCAGATTTCTGAATGGACGATGAACCCATGGACAAAACCACACTTTTTTTTGCTCTACTTATTTAATTAAATTTTATATTTTTTTATCGTAAGTTATAATTTTGTAAAATTATTATGTATTGCAACGTACTGCTGTTACCACAACACGGCAAATTCCACGACATACGCCACTGATATTAAACCCAGTTCTGATTCTGATGTTGTCTGTCACTGTGATGCTGGTGACGGTGCCAAGCAATTGGGGCCCTGTGTGCCAGGCAGGACTGTAGCTGCCAGCAGGTTATGCCAGGTGACTGGAACTGACTTCGTACTGCCAGCGAAACAGGCTGGGCCTCAGGTTGGTGACTAATGGCTCCTGTAATTTTTGTCCCCATGACGCAGCCTTTTCTTTTGGCCACTCTCCCGCTGTTGTTTCCAGTCTTCCTGCCCCTTCTGCTAAAATGTCCCAGTCATTCAGTACAGGAAAGGACCTTTGTAGTTCAGAACTTCCACTGAGAGAGACAGGAACTCACCTAATGTGCCCACTTTAAGTTTGAGACCAGGTATAGTTTGGAAGAGTTTCCATCTGCTGTGGCACCAGAGCCCAGTACCATCCAGACCTGACTGTGAGATAGATGATGAGAGTTGAGTTGTCTTTTTGAAGATACTGAGACAAATTGCAGCAACATCCTCTGCAAACTCAATGGTCAGCCTGCTACATCAGACGGACAGCAGACTACTTTCACTCACTAAATGCTGGAGGAACCCAGCAAATCAGGCGATGTCTATTGGACGTCAAGTCAAGTTGAGTCGCTTTTATTGTCATTTCAACCATAACTGCTGTTACAGTACACAGTAAAAAGAAAACAACGCTCCTCCAGGACCCTGGTGCTACATGAAACAACACAAAACTACACTAGACTACATGAAACAACACAAAACTACACTAGACTACTTAAAACAACACAAAACTACATTAGATTTCAGACCTACATGGGATTATGTAAAATGCACAAAACAGTGCAAGACAGTACAATAATTAATAAACAAGACAACAGGCACAGTAAAGGGCAAATTACAATATAATAATAAATGATGTAAATGTCAATATAAGCAATGTTAACAATGTTTTAGCAGTAACTGAGAAAGAAATGAGCAAAAATTTCAAAGGGAGGTGTGTGTGTGTGTGTGTGTGTGTGTGTGTGTGTGTGTGTGTGTGTGTGTGTGTGTGTGTGTGTGTGTGTGTATGTATATATGTGTGTGTGTGTGTGTGTGTGTGTGTGTGTGTGTGTGTGTGTGTGTGTGAGTGTGTGTGTGTATAGGTTGGTGTCAGACTAGACTCTGAGTATTGAGGAGTCTGATGTCTGATGGCTTGGGGGAAGAAACTGTTACCCAGACACAGTACCATAGCCATGTCTCGTTTTTGGGAACGTGTCTCTGCCGCCGGCTACTCTTTTCTCACAGATGCTGCCTGGCCTGCTGAGTTCTTCCGGCGTTGTGTACGTGTTACACAGTCTGGTCGTGAGAGCCCGAATGCTTCGGTACCTTTTGCCAGACGGCAGGAGAGAGAAGAGTTTGCATGAGGGGTCCTTCACAATGCTGTTAGCTTTGCGCATGCAGCGTGTGGTGAATAAACAGTTGATAATATGGACTGAGACCCTTCACCAGGGCAGCTTCTGCAGAATCTCATGTTTATGACGGCTATTTTCACTGTTAGATAACTCCTGATAACGGCTGGATGTTGGCCCATCCAACTAGTAAAGGAACCTTCCTTATTTTCAGGTTGATCCTCATCATTCAACGATTCAGGAGCAGCTTCTTCCCCTCTGCCATCCGATTTCTGAATGGACGTTGAAGCCATGAACACTATCTCATTACTTTCTACGCACTACTTAACTAATTATATAATTTCATAGTTTTTATTATTAAATATTGCAATGTACTGTTGCCACAAAACAACAAATGTCACGACACATGCCGGTGATATTAAACCTGATCCTGATGTCACAACCAGGAGGTGAACTTCAGTGCAACCAAGAAGCATCTCCATGTGGCCTGGCAAATCACGGGCTCACGTTGAGACCATCTCAGCTGCTGAAGATGTCCATCATTCTGGAGAGTGTGGTGCCCCAGGGCAGCAGTGTTCCAGACAGCAAGAAACGACAGATGCTGGAACCAGGAGCAACACGCAAGATGTTGGAGAAACTCAGCAGGTCTGGCCGAATCTATGGAGGGAAATGGATGGTTGACTTGAGTCCAGATGAAGGATTTCAACCCAAAATGTTGACTGTCCATTTCCCTCCCAGCTGGTAGACCGCTGAGTTTATCCGGAGTTTGTGTCTTGCTAGCAATGATCCCAGCTACTCTTGGATCTCATAGGAGTGCTTGGTTCTGTATAATAAGACATCAGGTGTCAGCATCACAATTAGGAAGGTTAATGTGTTCAGAGGGGAAAGAAGAGAGCAGAGGAAATAAATATATGTGCACAGATAAAAGGAACTGAAAGGGACACTGCCTGGTCTACCGGATTTTTCCAGTATTCTCCTTTTGGTTTCAAGTTTCTGTCATGGCTCTGACCTGCATTTCACAGCCTCGTTTTCTCTCTCTAACTGCCCTCATTAATCCATCAAACAGCCACCATTGATCATCAATCCCTCAACAGTTATGTAAGCATTAGATTACCTCAGCGCCCTCCATTCCTCCCTATAACAAACATTCCCCTTAAAGATACGGATTAGCTCTATTTATCACACGTACATCAGAAGATCAAAAGCTGCAGTGAAGTATGTTGTTTGCATCAAATTAAATCAGTGAGGATGGGGCGAGGCAGTCTGGAAGGGTCACCCTGCTTGGAGTGCCAATGTAGGATGCTCACAACTCACTTACCTGAACTGTACGTCTTTGAAATGTGTGAGGAAACCGGAACAGCCGGGGAAAACCCACATAGTCATGGGGAGAATGTACAAACCCCTTACAGTCATGGGAATGAAGCTAAATAGGTCATCGCTGGCGCAGTAATGCTATGCCACCCACTTACGCCACCTTGCCACCCTATGTCCTACTCACTCCTCCCTCACCTTCTTTGCAATCGAGAACTAACTTGGCTTCTCACCGGTTCAGTACTGAGAAATTGTTGGCCTGATTTGCAAAGTGTTTCTGTTCTTATTGAGTAACCCAGTAATTCTCCTTCCATTTCACAAAATGCCGATATAAGACCAGCATTTGGTGCCCCTCCCTGACTGTCCCTAAGAATGTGAGCTGCCATCTTGACCAAGGTGGTAATGAGGTCTGGAGTCAACAATTCCGGTAAATTCCAAACGGAGAGTCAGCGAGAAGGTTATTGGTGACAGATTGCCTCTTAAAAGCTGGGACATCCCTGTCACTTTGCTGATAATTGTGTGGACTGACGAGGTGGCAATTAGCCCGTGTACTGCCCTTTGTTCAGAGCATTGTCAGCCAAGTCCCAAACCCTGGGAGCTTACCTACTGAATACGAGTGGGTAACTATCGGAATATTTTTCCAGTGTGTGCACGCAGAGAAATAAAATCAGTTCAGCATGGAAGCTGAAGACAGGAAGAGGCACAAATTGAATCTAAATGGTAAGCAAATAGCAAGCTTCTGCCCCTTTGTGAGGAATGGGAGAGACGACTGAAAGGAGGCCCAAGGAAGCAATAGAAGGGCCGAAAGGACTGGGCAAATCTCCGTTGGAAAGGGAGGTTCAAGCAGAGTGAGTTGGAAGCATGGGCTAACGAGATGAATCCCTTCTCCTGTCGAAGACTCTTAGTGCACTCTTACACACCAGCATAGTTTGGGATTCATTATGCAAGGTATGGTTAAAATATTCAGCTTGTTGAAACAGAGGACAAAGAGCAGAGGGTGATTGCTACACTCAAAGTGAACCTGCCTCAGCAAGGCTTTTGATATTTATTTAACAAGGAGAGATTTGAGCAGTAAGGTAGATTTCGACAAGGTGTTTCCTTAGGGGAAATATATTGGAACAGGCATGTTGGATCAAATAAGTATTTTCTGCTTTAATATAATTTTAATAAGTAATAGGCTTTGTATCAATGTGCTTGATCACCTGGTGCTGGCACTAACAAGGCTGTCATTTTAGAGTTGTTACAGTAAGCATCAAGGCGAATCACAGAGATCAAAGTTAAAGGTGGATTACAGCCAGGAGAGGTGGATCAGCCTACATCTGCACTCAGCTGTTTCCTGCAACAAATCAAACAGGAACCGACACAGGATGAAGTGAGGAACCGTGCTCCTGGTGTGCTGTCCTTCGTCGATAAACCGTCTGAATCACACAGTAAACATGAAATAGTCACAGGAACCAGGTAGTCAGCTGAGAATCATAATGACAACAAGAGAAAATCTGCAGAGGCTGGGAATCCGAGCAACACACACAAAATGCTGGAGGAACTCAGGGCTTTCGGCCTGAAACGTCGACTGCTCTTTTTTTCCATGGATGCTGCCTAGCCTGCTGAGCTCCTCCAGCATTTTGTGTGCGTTGCTGAGAATCATAATGAACAATGTTTAACAGTGGCTGGTACTGAGAATCACCTCAAAACCGAGCCGATTTGAAGGGATTATACTGCGGATGTCATAATGAGTAGGGTTAGACTGAGAATCATGTCATGAGCGGAGTGAAACAGTTAAGGTTATACAGAGGCCCATACACTGAAGTGGGATCTATCAGACTGACGTGCACCAAGACTTACTGTTGAAGTACATCTGATTGTTATAATGTCGACAAACTGGCTAATAGTAAGACATGTTCTGTTTTAAACCATATTTATCAACGATGTTTTATGAGGTAAAATTCTGATATGTTGATGCAGCTTGGAAATTGATTTTTATGTCATTCCAATGACAATCAACCACAAAATCTGCAAAACTCAGTTCAGGCAGGCAATACAACAGGTATAGAAGGAGATTATTTTGTCTGTGTAAGTTAGGCCATTGGGAAGAGTGTGGAAGGTTTTATTGCCTTAAGCTCTGAGGTCAAGTCAGCTCAGAATTGTTTATTATAATTTCTGTCAAGCATGCAGATCCAATGAGAGCCTGGGGATTATTAACATAATGAGCATTGTACTAAACTACCCTAATTTAGTATAAATGGGCACTAACTTAACAACGTCAGTGGAGCAGACATCAAGCTGACTGTGAATGGGGGTTACCCACACTGACAGCATGGGGTAATAACGACATTACTTTGTCATCAAAGTATGTGAGATTTAGTCTGGAAATAATTGGCAATGATATTCACTGATATGCTCAGAATGAAAGGTTTTATTTCCAGGATGGTCATCCCTCAGTTTAACTGAGAAAAGATTATCCTATAATCAATGCATTTGAGTTCTACCCAGATGATAACTGAGACATGATCTGGCTGAAGGAACTTTCATTCTCACCGATGTAAAATGAGCCATATTTCGTCCTTTAATTGAGGACTTTACCTGATCATAGAGCAGGTCCAGGAAGTGCTAACTTCTTGATAATAGCTTCGCTCTGCATGTTGGCTGTCATGGGTCTGTTGGGTGAGGGTTTACTGCGAGTTTTCTGTCTGTGGGATGTCTGAGTACCTTTAACACGACCTTAAACAGCCCCAAAGGCTAGATCTGCAATTAGCACTGAGTTCTCCTTCCTGTGCACTTAATATGGACCATCTTTAATAGTTTCTTTCAGTAGTAGACTCAAAGGCTCATTTTACAACACAGATTTTGGGCTAAATATCTTCCAGATGTGGGACCACGGTAGTTTTGTTGAAAAGGTATTAGCAAGACAAACTCTTTTGATTAGTGGTTCTTAGCTGAGGAGAATAAACAAATAATTTTAGTATGTGCCTCCACCTTGCTTCTGGCTGACAGTCATTTGGTTACAGAACTATTGCACAGAACTATAGCAATAGCAGGGAAAGATTGATAAAGATCAGTTGGAGAAATTGGAACTACATGCTCCATGATAGGCTGTACCGATGACCCTATTGTTCACTATCTATCCTCACGGGTGACAGGATGTATAGACCTCTCTCAGTTCCTTACAGTGGTGTTGTCATGCCCCCCGATATATTACAGTATGATGCTGCAGAATGGAATGGCCCTTATTTTACAAGGCTACATGTCCTTTTGCGATATTTGCGTTTCTTAATCCATATGTTCATATGCACTGTCATTTATTTAAAGCATAGTGTTTGCAAGTTCAAACAGAAACAATGATTTAAGAGAAATAATATTACATATTTCAACTTTTAATAACATGACAATAAGGTGAAGGCCATTTTGGACAACAGGTTTCTGTGAATTTGAGTTGAAGAGCTCCACAGTGGGCTAGTGGGTGATCACAGCACCCAAGGTGAACCTAACCCTTTGCTGAAATGGTCGCTAGTTCTTACTCCACTTTGTGCTGCCTTCAGGCACAAGGGCCCGAATGAGACACAGTGATTCTCTGACCGCAGTCGGAACCTGGTTGTTTATCAGAATAAATGCCTACACACCTTTGTGCTTGAGGGAAGACATGAGTGTATTGTGGAGGAAACATCCTAGAAAGAGACGATTCATGCTGTCCAAAAAATAGATTTTTGCCTAGTCTTTCCTGTGTAAGTCTGTGTGTGTGTGTGTGTGTGTGTGTGTGTGTGTGTGTGTGTGTGTGTGTGTGTGTGTGTGTGTGTGTGTGAGAGTGTGTGTGTGTGTGTGTGAGAGAGAGTGTGTGTGTGAGTGTGTCTGTGTGTGTGTGAGTGAGAGAGTGTGTGTGTGAGTGAGAGTGTGTGTGTGTGTGTGTGAGAGAGTGTGTGTGTGTGAGAGTGTGTGTGTGTGTGTGAGTGAGAGAGTGTGTGTGTGTGAGAGTGTGTCTGTGTGTGTGTGAGTGAGAGTGTGTGTGTGTGAGAGAGTGTGTGTGTGTGAGAGTGTGTGTGTGTGTGTGAGTGAGAGAGTGTGTGTGTGTGAGAGTGTGTCTGTGTGTGTGTGAGTGAGAGTGTGTGTGTGTGTGTGAGTGAGAGAGAGAGTGTGTGTGTGTGTGTGTGTGTGAGTGTGTGTGTGTTGTGGATTGGGCCCTGTAGTTCATGTTATGATGTGTTTCTGGTCGCTCCTTTTCTGTTGCTCTTTTGTACGATTCTGATCGGGGCGGACTGAGTCTGCGGCCTGAAGTTACTGAACAACACAGAGTTGGATTGAACGGAACTGAATATGCCTGGACTGGTTTGATGATCTGTGATTTGGTGTTTTATATTTTGTGCTTTACAATTGATTTTTTTCTTTGGTGTTTGTCATTTGCATGATTTGTAGATTTTTTTGTGCATTGGGGGTTTGATGTTTTTCTTTGAACTGGCTTTGTGGCCCTCTGTGGGAAGACGAATCTCAGGGTTGAATACTGCCTGCATACTTTGATAATAAATATACTTTGAATTTGAATTTAAATTAGAATTTGTGTGTGTACGTGTGCATCTGTATGAGTTTGAGCATGCTTTATGTGTGCATAGGTGTCACTCCGCATGGGCTTTATGTGAGTATGCACGCGTGTGTGATTAGTTGTGCATAGGTGTCTGAGAGTGTGCACGTGTACAAGGCGGTATGTGAATTGCATCTGCTTGCATTATACCTGAGACTCACTGTGAAGTACGATCAAACAACCTTCTGCCATCCATCATGAAGAATGCCATCTTGGCTGAGGTGTCAGAGGGCAGCTGCAGTGCTTGGAACCACGAGGGGCAGGCTGATTCAGAAGGGGGAAAATCCAAAGGTGAAATTCCATCTGTGGGAGGTGGGAGACTTAAACACTAAAATCACAAGAGAGCCATGGGAACAAATCCCTTCTCCATGCAGGAGAGGGTGACAAACACAATTCTCGGAAGTAGAGAGGACAATGAGAGGGAAAATGTTATTTATTCCTGTTCAGGAGGAAAGTGAGAGGACAAGAAGTGGTGCTGTCTAACAGAGGAGATAGCTTTGTGCCTGATGAGTTTCTAGCCTTTGTTTGTTCCCATGTTTCACTGCTCTCTTCTGAGTGCTGCAATAAGGTTACTGTAAATAGAGACCAACCTTTGGAGGAGGGTATTCAGTGTAAATCCACGCTTTCTTAATGAAAAAGCATCCTTTGGCAATGTCTTAAGTTCAATTAAAACAACGGTTCAGAGTTAATAATCCTGAACAGAATTCTGTCACCTTTTCAGTGGCTGAATCCCACACTCAAGAAGCAAACTTTAGGCTTTATATATTCTTTTGTTGTTACAGTGGCCGATCAAGTGACTCACTGACCTGTTTAACGCCCCGACGTGAACTACCCATTCACCATGTCACACTCAGTCAGTGGCCCAGGTTTGATATGTTTGCTCAATCGCCTCTGTGTTTGATTGCAGTTCATGAGGTAACAAGTGTCAAGTAGCGTGCTTTACAATTTTTACCTGCTAAACTGCTTAGACCTAACTGAAACCAGTATTGTCCAGGTATCGAAGTAGATTGTAGGCTTGGACAGAATGACTGTTCTGTGGATCCATTACTCTGACAGATTAGAATCAACGAACACTGTAAGTTCCTTTTAGCATCTTACAGTGGAACCACGGACCATCAAGCAAAGAAAAGGAACAATTGCTTTTCTAAGAGGCTTGAAATGATCCAAGAGATGATATTCAGAAGATTGGGATGGATTTTGGGAAGAAGTTTCAGGGGATAGGACCGTAAGTGGGTGAGGTGGCTTAGAGAAGGAGGAATGGGCGGTGTATTGGAGTCCTGAGGAGTGAGGATGTAGGACTGGGTAAGGTTGAAACACATTCACTTGGACTAAAATAGTCAGAGGGAAATTCCACACATTTGGCCATTACATTACTCATACACTGATTGATAAATGCACGCTCACATACTCTCAATAACAAACTGTGATATGTGCCACTAAGAAGTTCTTTCTCCAACACAAGGAAGATCTCTAGGGCCACTGTTTGTCAAAGATTTCCCAGGTAAAACCTTGCAAGGGATGGATTATTACTCATCCAACCACAATTGCTCTGCTGGTCGTTGACCTGCTGACTTTGGATGTGGTGACCGTGGATTTAAAGGAGCACAAGGTGAAATCAAAGCAAAGCAAATTTTTTTTTAGATCCCAGATCAGCGATACCCATTATAATGGCATCAAAAATGCAAAGATATGCAGTCCTATTACAGTACAAGCACACAATTAATTGCAGGGTCATTGAAGATACTCTGTTACAGCTGTCGGATGAAAACACTGATGTTTGAAGTAAACGTATGATTTACACTGGACATTAAAGTGGTTGATAAAGAATTTCAGTAACTATTTGCTGAAACTGTGGAAACAAGCCATTATGGTTTCTTTTAAGAGATTACATGCAGATATTTGTGGGAAATGGAACGGTGGTTTCCTGGGAATGCCTTATAGTCCGTCAAAGTGGATTGAAATGAAAGAGGTGAGGTCATGAACCACCACTGAGTACATGGTAGGTGTGTTGAGAGTTTTATCTACATGTTATGTCTTTCTTGAAGAGTTTGTTATGACATTGACGCACCAATTACATGGGACTCTATTTCTAAGTTTTATGAAGCAGAACAATATCAAGCAGTCCGAAGAATACAGACCTGAGTGTAACATAGAAATGACTATTGATATGTTGTTGCTCTGATATAATTTTAAGGTGATTGGAGGCAAGTATAGGGGGATGTCAGAGGTAAGTTTTTTTACTCAGAATGGTGGGTAAGTGGAACCCGCTGCCTAGGTGGTGGTAGACACAGATACAATGGGAACATTTAAGACTCTCTTAGACAGGCACGTGGATGATAGGAAAATGGAGGGCTATGTGGGAAGGAAGGGTTAGATTGCGGCAACGCACACAAAGCGCCGGAGGATCTCAGCTGGCCAGGAAGCGTCTATGGACAAGAGTAAGCTGTCAACGTTTCGGGCCGAGACCCTTCATCAGGACTGGAGCAAAAAGATGAGGAGTCAGAGTAAGGTGGTGGGGGGGGGGGGGGGGGAGGAAGAAGCGCAAGGTGGTAGGTGATGGGTGAAACCGGGAGAGGGGGAGGAGTGATGTAATGAGCTGGGAAGGTGAATGGTGAAAGAAGTACAGGGCTGGAGAAGGGGGAACCTGATAGCAGAAGACAGATGGCCAGGGAAGAAAGGAAAAAAGAGGAGCAGGAGAAAGGGAAGGGTTAGGTTGATCTTAGAGTAAACTAAAAGACACATTGGGCTAAAGGCCTGTACTGTACTGTAATGTTCTATGGTGTTGGTTGAAGGTTGTCTTGCCTTTAATACATTATTTTGTTGGTAGATCTTTATTTATCACTTCCTTAATGAATAGCAACACAATAGCTCATGAAGGGAATAAATAAGTGATGAATTTGAGATGTTATTCTAATTAAGGGCTTAGGTGCATTAAGTGTGATGTTGTAGATGACAGGTTTCTCCAGTAAAGTATTGCTGATGGTACAGTGGTTGTGATGACTTTGTCAATGAATTTAGGAAATGCAAAATTCTCAGCAATTTTTACTTAATATGGAACAAGAGATTTTTCTGAGAGTAAACAACATTACTGAGGTCTGGGAAAAGGACAGATAAACAAGCATCACTGCCTTGGGTTAGACCATAAGACCATAAGATCATAAGATATAGGAGCAGAGGTAGGCCATTTGGCCCATCGAGTCTGCTCCGCCATTCAATCATGGGATGACCCAATTCTTCCAGTCATCCCCACTCCCCTGCCTTCTAGGGGAGTTGAAGGGGAATTACTACTGGCAGCAGGGCCAGAGATGATTGAAATGTTGGTGAGGTCACAATTGTCATGGAGCATGGATGAGATGTTTTAGAAGGACTTTGCAGAAACATTGGAGGACATTTGAATCCCTGCTGAAGTCTTTCACAGGTAAAAGTTTGGCTCAAAGGTGCAGAAGAAATACCTGACGAGTACACAGTCAGGCTGGACACTGCTCAAAGGTGCAGTTTTAGGACATTTTTCAATCAGGTACTGCAGGGTTAATTGTTATGGAGGCTGGCAAATGAGAGAATTCAAGCAAAATCATTTGATCATGGACCCAACATTGGAGGAAGAGTCCAGGATTGACACCATGGTGATGGAAAATATGATAATAGCTTTGACAAAGGCAAGGTTTTGAGATGGAGGCGGGAAAGAAAACTAAAGAAACACAGTGTTGACAGTAAGACAAAATTCTCCACAGTGCAAGTCTGGAACCAATCCTGCAGGACATCTAAGGACAGAAATAAGGAGGCCTTGCATGGATACTACGGCAACCACCTGACCTGTTGAGGAAGGCCCAATGTTCTGGTTGTCGCAGGGTGGAGGATATTTCACATGGGTGCAGGTTACTGAAGAAAATAATCCATAGCAAACATACTAGTGGTCATGATCTTTGGCCTACTAAATCGTGCAAATATCAAGCCCCACCTACACTAATTCTAATTAATCCAAATTTTTTATTTTCCTCACATCCTTATCAATTCCCTCCAGATTCTACCACCTACCTACATGATAGAGCAATAGGAGGAGAGATAGGACGGAACTAGAGTATCTGGAGGAAACCTATGGAGTCATAGGAAGAAGGTGGAATGTCCAGAGAGACAGGACCCAAGGTCAGGATTGAACTCAGGACTGTGGCACTGTGAGGCAACAGCTTCACCCTCTGTGCCATTGTGCTGCTGGTCTAATTTCTAGATGCAATGGGCAATGGTGTAGTAACACACACAAAGTGCTGGAGGAACTCAGCAGGTCAGGTAGCATCTGTGGAAAAAAGCAAACAGCTAACGTTCCAGGCTGAGACCTTGATGACGGGTCTCAGCCCGAAACACCGACTGTACCTCTTCCATAGACGCTGCCCGGCCTGCTGAGTTCCTCCAGCACTTTGTGTGTGTTGCTTGGATTTCCAGCATCTGCAGATTTTCTCATGTTTGTGATCGGGCAATGGAGTGGAATAATTTACTGGGCCTTGACAATTGGGCCTTGATAATCACCTGCGCCTTGACATTGGAAGAGAAGGAAATGGGGTTGAAGTATAAAAGTTTATTGTACACAGAAAGACAATAACGATGGCACTACTCTGGCCAACTTATTAATTGAGAATATCATCATAACAACATGCACATCAGCCTATTATTGGCATGTGTTGGAAGTGAAAATCAAAAAACTGTTGCAAATTCTAAATAAAGGACAGAAATTGATGGAAACGCTCAGCAGGTCAGACAAAATGTGTGTTAGAGAAACACAGATAAAGTTGATTGAAAATCCTTCATCAGACTGAAAGAGAAAACAGTTTTTTTCATGTTGTTTTGTTTCTTCGTGCTGAAACATTAACTCTGTTCTTTTCTTCACGGATGCCGCCTGACCTACCGTATATTCCCAAAAATTTCCTGCATTTAACATGTATTGGAAGCACCTCAGACACTAAGCTAAGATGGTTGGCACCATTGCTGAAGGGCCTGTTTCTGTTCTGTATGACGTTCTGTCGAGGTAGAGGTTGATGCTGTTGGAAGCCAGTTAATGCCAAAGGAAAAGGTAACTTGGGATAAGAGTAGGCTCTCTCCACAGCAGCAGATGTGTTGATAAACACAAGCAATTCTGCAGATGCTGGAAATCCAAAGCAACCCACACAAAATGCTGGAGGAACTCAGCAGGCCAGGCAGCACCCAAGGAAATGAATAAACAGTCGATGTTTCGGGCCAATGCCCTTCTTCAGAACTGGAAAGGAAGGGGGAGGACTCCAGAATAAAAAGGTGGGGGTAGTGGAAGAAAGACAGCTAGAAGGTGATAGGTGAAGCCACATGGGTGGGGAAAGCAAAGGGCTGGAGAAGAAGGAATCTGATTGGAGAGGAAGGTGGAGCATGGGAGAATGAGAAGGAAGAGGGGCACTAGTGAGAGATGATAGGCTGGTGAGAAGAAGTAAAAGGCCAGAATGGGGAATAGAAGAAGACGTGAGGGATTTGTTTTACCAGAAGACAAAATGTATATTCATGCCATCAGGTTGGAGGCTACCAAGATGGAATATAAGTGTTGCTTGTCCACCCTGAGGGTGGCACAAGAGGAGGTCATGGACTAACATGTTGGAGTTTGAATGGGAATGGGAACTGAAATGTTTGGCCACCCAGAAGTTCTGCTTTTTGGTGGATGGAGCAGAAGTGCTTGACAAGGCGGTCTCCCAGTTTATGAGGGTCTCACAAATGTAGAGGGAGCCGCACCGAGAGCACTGGACGCAAGAGATGACCCCAGCAGGTTCACTGGTGAAGTGTTACCTCAGCTGGAAGGACTGTTTGGTGCCCTGAATGGAGATGAGAGAGGAGGTGAATGGGCAGGTGTAGCACTTTGGCCGGGAGGGATAATGCCGGGAAGGACAAGTGGACAAAAGAATCATGGGGGGGGGGGATTGATCTCTGCAGAAAGCGGAGAGTGGTGGGGGGGAGGAGGAAAAGATGTGTTTGTTGGTAGGATCCCTTTGGAAATGGAGGACGTTGTGGGGGATGATGTGTTGGATGCAGAGGCTGAGGGGGAGGTAGGTAAGGACAACAGGAACTCTGTCACGGTTAAGGCAGCTGGAAGATAGGAAAGCACGGATGTCTGGGAAATGGAGGAGATGTAAGTGAGGGCTGCATCAATGGTGGAGGAATGAAAACCCCGTTGAACCTGGTTTACTTTTCCAGTTTGCGTGCTTCGCAGGTTTGTCCTTCTGTTGTGAGCTTCCATTGACACTTGGGTTATGGACGATTTCTGCTCAGGTACTTCATTGCCATTACACCATGGTGTCTGCATTTCCTGCTGCCAACGGAAAAATAAATATATATGGCGCTCTTGTCAGCAGAGCCCGAACAAGCCAACAATGTATCCAGCCATTCTCCATTGGTTGAGTGAACTTGGCCTTTTCTCCTTGGAGCGACAGAGGATGAGAGGTGACCTGATAGAGGATCCTGGATAGGTACATGGAACTTAGAAAAATAGAGGGCTATGAGTAAGCCTAGGTAGTTCTAAGGTAAGGACATGTTCGGCACAGCTTTGTGGGCCGAAGGGCCTGTATTGTGCTGTAGGTTTCTATGTTTCTATTTCCATCCACCCGTGGCATTGCAGATGGACATTGGTGACACCTCATCTGAAGAAGGTGAAGCTGAGAGTGGCGACTGAAGCAGCTAAACAGAAGACAGTCCTGGGACTATGGAAGCCAGATGTTTGGTCATTGTATGCGCAGTTCGGTGCTAGAGAGATTGATAATGATTGGATGACGCCGAGCAAAGATTGTGGTGAAGCACACAAAATGCTGGAGGAACTAAGCAGAAGGCCACCAAGTAGTGAAGGGAAAAGTTAATACTCCAGGGGGGGTGCTGTGGTGTGAGTGGGTAACATCAAATGATGAGAACATACAGTGAACATTGAGAGCAATGATTGGAAGCCATGGATTTGCTTTGCTGACTGGTCGAGTGAGAGTTGTGCACGTATACTCTGCTGTAGGTAACAGGAAAAGCAAACTCTGCAGTACAATGGTGGGAAGTACTTGAGGAGAAGTTGTCCCTTACTGAAGTGCCCCTTGAGCTCAATTCTGCAGAGCATTCACAGACTAAAAAAGTAGACGTGAGTTGGTGATCCCAAACTGGATGACCTTTCATTGCGTGGAGCTGGGAATATCACTCGGAGAGCGACCTACTGGAAGTACACACTCCGCTTGACAGCAGGCTGTTTGGAGGATGAGCTTAGAAACGGTTGGACTTTGCAAGACAGCTGGCTCATTGTAATCTCTGGGTGGTATCTGTGCTATTGTCAAGATACACACGTGAGAAGCTCAACACGTGGAGTTGTGATGGGGTCACATTCAACTGGGAACGCCTTGGGAAAAAAACTTGATGTCACCAAAGTTTCTGTTTTTTTGTAGAGTTACTAAGTGAGCTGAATCAAGTTCAGCCTAAGCTGGGTGCCTTAAGGGAGGAATGCATTGAAATGTGGAGATGATTCACGAGTTCTGTAGATCCTGTAGTTCTGTAGTGATGTTACTCTTGGCCTGGACTTACTGATGTCAATTCCACGTAACAGAGCCAAAGCATGTAGAGAGCTGTGGCTGAAGTCCGAGCATTGGATATAACAGAGAGGGAGTGTCAGAGGAGGTGGCTTCTGAACTTTAACCAGGACTGCAGCAAAATAGTCCAATTAAAGCATGTGAAAATACTGTCAGGCAATTAGAACAATAAAATATACTTAAATTGACTCAGTGAGACAAAGGAAGAGAAATTATCTTTAACTTAATTCTGCCTGTAAGTGTGTTTGAAACAGTCAATTCAAAGGGCTCTCTGGATGTACTGGCGTGGATTCAGCAGGCAGGTTTCCCAGCCTATGTGCAAGGGAATTTGTGGAAGTTTGCTCTTCATTGGACTCCATGAGGAGAGTAATGGCTGAGCCGAGATCAGCCATTGGATGGGCGAAGGTTCGGGAGTTCAGCTTTGCCTTGGAAATCCCAAGCTTTTCTTCAATTACGTAGGGAAGAGCTGGCAGTTATCGCAGATGTGTTGACTTGAAGCAGAGGATCAAGGTCAAAATTTCAAGCCCCTTCTCCAATCCACGGCCTGTTTTCTTTTCCTGTATTAACTCCACCATCCTATACGCAAAAGGCCTTTGAACAATTTTGTTTCTTGAAGGCCCGGGTCTAATGCAGTGCTGCTCCTCACAGGCGGGTTCTGGCTGTGATGCACCATCAATAATTCACTCTGAGACGTAAAAGCGAGGTATCGGCTTTTATTGACTGGAAGAAGGAACAAGCAGTGAGTGACCACCATACTACATCCTGGAGACTGAGAGGCCGGGCTCAGATCTCCATCACCTTTATACAGGGGTCTGTGGGAGGAGCCACAGGAGCAGTCATCAGGGGGCGTGTCCAGACAGGTATATGTAGTTCACCACAGGCTGGCTTCATTTCTTAGGCACCCGAAGCTTGGATTCCATAACCTGTGGTAGAAGGAACTTCGAAGCAATTCTCCACTCCATCCCTACAGGGTGCTGGGGGGAATCCTTCAGAAAGATAAGGAAAGTTGCCGAGCCCTGGTAGTTGTTTCTGCTCCGAGCAGTTTGCTGAACTATATTCAGGGTGGTCTGTGAGAAGGTGATCTCTTGCACATGGACTCTCTCTGGGTTATTTCAGCTAAATTATCTTCTTACTATCTCAGACAAGTATCCCTTTCACTCAAAGAGACTCTTTATGACCAGAACACCAGTAAGCCAATACATCTGCCAGGAAGCACGTCTCAGGAGCCGATTGTGGAGTTTAAATGAATGCATAATTGCAAAGACTTCAGAAACGTATTAAAGTGATATTAGATTAATGCAGATGCACACTGCAATGCTAGATAAACAATTATGGCTTGGCAATCATAGAAACAAGAGGAATACACGGAAGGTTTTGTAACCTCGCAAACCAATGGACAAACAAAAATATACCACATTCATTCGGACTAAAATAGTCAGAGGGAAATTCCACGCATTTCATCCTCGCATTGCTCACACACTGATTAATAAATGCATGCTCACATACCCCGAATAACGAACTGTGACATGTACTGTCAATGCCACCAGCGAACAGTCGTCACTCCCCCCCACAATCCATATCTAATCCTAGTTTCATTCCATTCCAGCCTTCAGTCCTTAACCCTTACACAGAATCTGATTTTGACTGTGACCTAAATCCGAAATCTAAACGCATCCTAAATTCATTAGACTCGTGCCTGGAATACTTACAGATGTTGGACTAGTTTGGCTGAAGCCAGCACTGTGAGATGTAGATGCAGCACTCCCTGATCCTCGGTGTGGGGAGTCTCGGCCCGGAACGTCTCCCCTCTACAGAAGCTGCCCGACTTGCTGAGATCCTCCTGCGGTTTGAGTACTCTCCTGCTGAGAGTGCTCCTGAGAGGCCGGTTCACTGGCTATATTTAAGAGGAAGTTAGATATGGCCCTTGTGGCTAAAGGGATCAGTGGGTATGGAGAGAAAGCAGGTACAGGGTTCTGAGTTGGATGATCAGCCATGATCATACTGAATGGCGGTGCAGGCTCGAAGGGCCGAATGGCCTACTCCTGCACCTATTTTCTATGTTTCTATGTTTGGATGCATTGCCCAGCCGAAACTGAGAAAAGTGCAATCAAGGCGAAATAAGGTATGGACAAGTTGAGGACAAACCTGCAGCCAAATAATATATTTGGACAATATGGTCACTCAGGGCAGTATTCCTACTGGTAACTAATGCCCATAAAACATCTGTGTAGGTGCGAATGGACTTCGGCAGAGAAAAGACTATGAGAAGCATTCAAACAACATAACTAAGTATTAGTTTATAAAGTGCAGCCCAATCACTAAATTTGAAAACCACGACAGTGCAAAAATAATCAAACTACATTAAGAGTTTGTTACCATTAATGTCTGTGACTGAGCCCTGGGAAATGATTATGATGATTATTAACAGGAACATCTGGACAGCTGGTTATCATCAATTAACAAGTAGCCTAAAGCCATGTTGGAGTTAGTTCCTTTGTTAAAATGGTTTATAAAAGTTGAACGCAGCAGCCTTCTCATCAGGAGCGGGTAACCTCATGAGCTTTCGTTGAACCACCAGCATGAGTGTCCAGGGGCTGCAACGTAACCAGCTACCTGCCATTGAAGCGATCTTCGTGCCCCGGGGTTGAGAACTGGGCGTTGATGATGGCTCAGACGAGGTGAACAAGATGATCCCGACAAGGAAGCCGGGGCTGGTTTTAGAATTTGATACCTCATGGCTGGTTGTGGGCAGAATCTGCCATGAGGCTTGGGTATTCTGAGATCTTAGTCCCATCTGGTGAGCTACCTGAACGAAAGGTTCTGCAGTTGGTGAAGGCAGCCTGTCTCTTGCATCGATCTAAAGTGGTCCAAAGTGGGAAATGAAGAGGTATTTCTGGGACTTGGTTTTAACTCCCTGAAGCACATACCATTTTCGCCTGATGAAAACAGATTGGTGTTTTTCTTTGACAAGTCTCTAATAGACTCCCTGAGGACTGTTCAATATCCAGAGTCTAGACTGACATCTACATCATTTATTATAATATTACAATTTGTCCTCTACTGTGCCTTTGTCTTGTTTATTAATTATTGTAGTGCCCTGCACTGTTTTGTGCACTTTATGTAGTCCTGTGCAGGTCTGTAGTCAAGTGCAGTTTTTTATGTTGTTTTACATAGTCTAGAGTAACCTTGTTCTGTCTCACATAGTCTATTGTAGTTTTGTGTTGTTTCATATAGCACCAGGGTCCTGGAGGAACATTGTTTCGTTTTTACTGTGTACTGTACTGTACACAGTACAGTACAGTCGAAATGACAATAAACTTGACTTAACTTGTGACACGAGCATCCATCCTTCACTCTGCATGTTATTGGTCAATCCAACAATCCTCATAACTATTCTGGGCCTTGGCTGGTTGAGGTGACAGGTTCCCTTCTCCTGAAAACAATTGCTAAGTACTATGGATGGGAAAAGTAAGTTGCAAATTGTAGCCAGTGAAAGAGAGAAAAAAGCTAGCGCACAGATACAAAAAAAAAATTCGAAAGGCTCATAGAATACTGCCTTTTGCTCAAAGTCTGTACTGTAATGGAAGTAGAATTAGTCCTCGGACTAACTAGAAATCCAGATTCCTGAGCACCACCCCAGGAAAGATCATCTCTGTCTCTGGTTCCCTGGGGCAGTGAGTTGTAATCTCCCTCTGGGTGGACCTGAACTTCAGAGGTGCTGAGGATGATGGACAGAGCAGGTTTAGGACAAAGATTGAAATTCCATGCAATAATACCCTTGAAGTCCTACCCATCAGGCAGGAGGTACAGAAACCTGAAGGCACACACTCAGCGATTCAGGAACAGCTTCTTCCCCTCTGCCATCCGATTCCTAAATGGACTCTGAAACTTTGGACACTACCTCACTTTTTTTAATATACAGTATTTCTGTTTCTGCACATTTTTAAAATCTATTCAAAATACATAAT
Organism: Hemitrygon akajei; assembly: GCF_048418815.1. Lineage (NCBI taxonomy): Eukaryota > Metazoa > Chordata > Chondrichthyes > Myliobatiformes > Dasyatidae > Hemitrygon > Hemitrygon akajei. The sequence goes on from NC_133131.1 coordinate 38,575,650, forward strand.
TGATTTACTTGTTTATTTATAATTATTATGTTTTATTTTATTTTATTTATCACTATTATTTTTTTCTCTCTGGTAGATTTTGCATTGCATTGAACTGCTGCTGGTAAGTTAACGAATTTCACGTCACATAATAAACCTGATTCTGATTCTGATACAGGTTTCCCGGAGTGATCACAGAATGTTAGAGTGAAAGAGCACTGGCAATGGCTCTTGATTTCACGCTGACCACCTACACTAATCCTCCATCATCCCGTTTTATTCTCCCAATATACACGTCACTTCCGCCCTCTCCCCAGATTCTTTCCCATCACCTGCATAGGGGGGGATAATTTACTGAGGCCAATTACTGTATCAGTGTAGGTATGAGGTGTGGAGAGTTGATGTACAGAGGCAATGCATGAGGGGATTCAGGGTGCTGATGGGCTGTGAAGGGGAGTGGCTGATGTGGCTATCGTGCTGTGTTTACGGGTGGAGATATTGATTAGTCTGCCAGCCTAGAGGAAGTAACTAAGGACTGTTTTGAAGTAGTGAGTGAGAGCAATATCTTATAGGGCAGGAGCCATTCGGAAACTCAAGTCTTGTTGGTGTATGGCCAAGTGGTTAAGGCGTTGGACTAGTGATCTGAAGGTTGTTAGTTTGAGCCTCAGCTAAGGCGGCGTGTTGTATCCTTGAGCAAGGCACTTAACCACACATTGCTCTGCGATGACACCGGTGCCAAGCTGTATTGGCCCTTGCCCTTCCCTTGGACAACGTCGACGGTGTGGAGAGGAGAGACTTGCAGCATGGGCAACTCCCATACAACCCTGCCCAGGCCTGTGCCCTGGAAACTTTCAAATCCATGGTCTCTCGAGACTAACGGATGCCTATTATGTCGGGAGTGAGTTTTATTGGAGCCAATGAAGAGAAGGGAGGTGTAAACATTGGTGGAGCAGCCATTGTGTGAGTGGGACAGTATTAGAGCGGTCCAACTTTGGCTCAAGCACAGACGCAGGCCCTAAGTAAGTTTCTGTTAAGTTTTTTTTCTGTTGGTACATAACTGTTGTGCTGAGAATGGGTGCAGAGTTAGTGCAATGTTCCATGTGTGAGATGAGGGATCTTTGGGAGACCTCCAGTCTCCCTGGTAACAGCATCTACATGAAGTGCATCGAGCTGCAGCTCCTTGGCGACGGTGTTACGGAACTGGAGCTGCAGCTCGATGACTTTCGGCTTATATGGGTGAATGCGGAGGAGATAGATAGGAGCTTCAGGGAGGTAGTCACCCCCTAAGTTGCAAGTGGGAAAGTTTGATAATGCTGCACGGGGGGGGGGGTTTAAACTAGAGTTGCATGTGATGGGAACCAGAGTGCCAGAACAGACAGTGGAGTGGTTGTGGAGAGAGATGTTGTTAAGTCTACGTATAAGGGCAGGAATCAAAAGGCTGTGTATGGTAGGACTAATGTTTTGAGGTGTGTATATTTCAGTGCAAGGTAACACAGCAGTGCTCAGTCAGGATAGACTGGCAAGCTCATCTAATGAGGCTTTATGGGTAGAACTGAGGAATACGAAAGGTATAACCATACAGTCTGCGACGTTTGTAGAGACTGTTGCAAGAAACATAGGGTTGTGATAGTTGGTGATTTTAATTTTTAACTTTCCACATATTGACTGGGACTCCCATACTGTAAAGGGACTAGATGGGGTAGAGTTTGTCAAATGAGTTCAGGAAAGTTTGCATAATCGGTATGTAGAGGTCCCAACTAGAGAGTATGATACTAAATCTCCCATTAAGGATGAGACAGGGTAAGTGACCGACTGTAGATGAACACTCTGCATTTAGTGATCATAATGTCATTCGTTTCAAGGTAACTATGGAAAAGGATAGGTCTGGTCCTCAGGTTGAGATTCTAAATTGGAGAAAGGCCGAGGGATCTGGCAAGTGTGGGTTGGGACAGGCCATTTTCTGGCAAAGGTGTACTTGCTAAGTGGGAGGCTTTAAAAGTGAAATTTTGAGAGTAGAGTTTGTATAAAAGTCAGAATAAAAGATGAATAAAAGACAAAGATTTATGGAACCTTGGTTTTTGAGAGATAGTGAGGTCCTGGTTCAGAAACAAAAGAGATGCATAGCGAGTATAGACAGGCAGGGACAACTGAGGTACTTGAGGAGTATAAGAAATGCAAGAGAACACTAAAACAGGAGGGCTAAAAGAAGACATGAGGTTCCTTTAGCAGACAAGATTGAAGATAACCTTAAGGGCTTCTACAGATATAGTAAGAGCAAAAGGGTAACAAGGGATAAAAATTGGTCCTCTGGAAGACCAGAGTGGTCATCGATGCATGGTGCTGAAAGAAATGGGGGAGAGCTTAAATAGAGATTTTTGCATTTGTGTTTACACAGGAAACAGAGACCAAGTCTGTAGATGTGAGGAAATCAGCAGCAAGCTCATGGACCCCTATACAGATTACAGAGGAGGAGGTATCTTGAGGCAAAATCCCCAGGGCCTGACAACATGCTCCCTTGGTCCCTGGGGAGTCTAGAGCAGAAATTAAAGGGGCCCCAGCAGAGATATTTAAAACATTCTTGGCCACTGGCTAGGTGCTGGAGGATTGGAGGATAGCTGATATTGTTCTGTTGTTTAAGAAAGGCTCTAGGAACAAGCCAGGAACTTATAGGCCAGTGAGCCTGATATCAGTAGTGGGGAAGTTACTGGATGGTGTTCCAAGGGACTGGATTTGGATATCTAAGTATTTGGATAGGCAGGGGATGATTAGGGATAGTCAACATGGCTTTGTGCGTGGTAAGTCGTGTTTAACCAATCTCATAGAATTTTTGAAAGAAGTTATCAGGAAAGTTGATAAAGGCAAGGAAGTGGGTGTTGTCTACATGGAGTTAGGCAAGGCCTTTAACAAGGTCCCACATTGGCTTCACAGAAGAAGCCAGGGAGTGGTAGTAGATGGTTGTCTCCCTGACTGGAGGCCAGTGACTGGTGGTGTGTCGCAGGGATTGGTGCTGGGTCTGTTGTTGTTTACCATCTATATCAACGATCTGGATGATAATGTGTTAAACTGGATCAGCAAATTTGTGGGTGATACTAAGATTGGGGAGTGTAGTGATCAGTGAAGAAGACTATCAAAGCTTGCAAATGGGATTTGGACCAGCTCAAAAAATGGGCTAAAAAATGGCAGATGGAATTTAACGCAGACAAGTGTGAGGTATTGCACTTTGGGAGACAAACCAGGGTTGGTTTTACATGGTGAGGCGTGTGGTAGCACAGAGGGATCTGGGAATACAGATCCATAATTCCTTGAAAGTGGTGTCACAGGTAGATGGGTCCATAAAGAAAGCTTTTGCAACATTGGCCTTCATAAATTAATATACTCAGTACAGGAGTTGGGCTGTTATGTTGAAATTGTATATGATGTTGGTGAGGCCTTATTTGGAGTATTGTGTGCAGTTTTGGTCACCTACCTACAGGAAAGATGTAAATAAGATTGAAAGAGTGCAGAGATTTCCAACGATGTTTCCAGGACTTGAGTACAGGGGAAGGTTGAATAGGTTGGATATTATTCCCTAGAATGTAGAAGATTGAGGGGAGATTTGATCAAGGTATGTATACAAAATCATGAGGGGTATAGATGAGGTAAATGCAAGCAGGCTTTTTCCACTGAGGTTAGATAAGACTTCAACTAGACGCCATGGGTTAAGGGTGAAAGGTGAAATCTTTAAGGGGAACATGAGGGAATTTTTACATTAGGGTGGTGAGAGTGTGGAATGAGCTCCAATTGAGTTTGATTTCAACACTTAAGAGAAATTTGGATGAGTACATGGATGAGGGGGGTATGGAGGGCTATGGTCTGGTTACAGGTTGATGGGTGAGGCAGATTAATGGTTTGGTACGGTCTAGATGGACCAAAGGACCAGTTTCTCTGTTGTATGACTCTGTGACTATTTTTGTATCTGGTGGTCCTGGCATAGATGCCATGTAGCCTCAAGCCTGATGGGAACAGGACAAACAGTCCAGAAGCAGGCTGGCTGCGATCTTTCATGACATTGCTGTCTTTAGTGTGTGGGTGGAAACCAGATCACTAGGAGCAACACACACAAAATGCTGGTGGAACACAGCAGGCCAGGCAGCATCTATAGGGAGAAGCACTGTCAAGATTTCGGGCCGAGACCCTTCGTCAGGACTAACTGAAAGGAAAGATAGTAAGAGATTTGAAAGTAGGAGGGGGAGGGGAAAATGGGAAATGATAGGAGAAGACCGGAGGGGGTGGGGTGAAGCTAAGAGCTGGAAAGGTGATTGGCAAAAGGGATACAGAGCTGGAGAAGGGAAAGGATCATGGGACGGGAGGCCTAGGGAGAAAGAAAGGTGGAGGGGAGCACCAGAGGGAGATGGAGAACAGGCAGAGTGATGAGCAGAGAGAGAGAGAAAAAAGAGGAGGGGGAAAAAAACTAAATAGATCAGGGATGGGGTAAGAAGGGGAGAAGAGTCATTAATGGAAGTTAGAGAAGTCAATGTTCACGCCATCAGGTTGTAGGCTACCCAGACGGTATAAGACCATAAGACAAAGGAGCAGAAGGCGGCCATTCGGCCCATCGAGTCCGCTCCGCCATTTCATCATGAGCTGATCCAATCTCCCCTTTAGTCCCATTCCCCCGCCTTCTCACAATAATCTTTGATATCCTGACTACTCAGATACCTATCAATCTCTGCCTTAAATACACCCAATGACTTGACTTCCACTGCCGCCCGTGGCAACAAATTCCATAGATTCACCACCCTCTGGCTAAAATTTTTTTTCTCATCTCTGTTCAGAATGGGCACCCTGCAATCCTCAAGTCATGTCCTCTTGTACTAGACTCCCCCACAATGGGAAACAACTTTGTCACATCCACTCTGTCCATGCCTTTCAGCATTCGAAATGTTTCTATGAGGTCTCCCCTCATTCTTCTAAACTCCAAGGAGTTCAGTCCAAGAGCAGTCAAACGTTCCTCCTATGTTAACCCTCTCATTCCCGGAATCATTCTAGTGAATATCCTTTCTTAAATAAGGAGCCCAAAACTGCACACAGTATTCCAAGTGAGGTCTTACCAGTGCCTTATAGAGCCTCAACATCACATCCCTGCTCCTATACTCTATTCCTCTAGAAATGAATGCCAACATTGCATTCGCCTCCTTCACCACCGACTTTACCTGGAGACTCTCTGTTTCCTCAGCACTAGCGGTCCCTCCACCTATCTTTGTATCATCAGCAAACTTAGTCACAAAGCCATCTATTCCATAATCCAAATCGTTGATATACAACGTAAAAAGAAGCGGCCCCAACACAGACCCCTGTGGAACACCACTGGTAACCGGCAGCCAACCAGAATGGGATCCCTTTATTCCCACTTTCCTGCCAATCAACCAATGCTCTATCCATGTATGTAACTTTCCTGTAATTCCATGGGCTCTCATCTTGTTTAGTAGCCTCATGTGCGGCACCTTGTCAAAGGCCTTCTGAAAATCCAAATACACAATGTCCACTGCATCTCCCTTGTCTAGCCTACTTGTAATTTCCTCAAAAAATTGCACTAGGTTTGTCAGGCAGGATTTTCCTTTAAGGAAACTATGCTGAGTTCTGCCTATCTTGTCATATGCCTCCAGGTAATCCGTAGCCTCATCCTTGATGATTGAATCCAACAACTTCCCAACCACCGATGTCAAGATAACAGGTCTATAATTTCGTTTTTGCTTCCTTGCCCCCTTCTTAAATAGCGGAGTGACATTTGCAATCTTCCAGTCCTCTGGAACCAGGCCAGAATCTATTGACTTTTGAAAGATCATTGCTAATGCCTCCACAATCTCCACAGCTACTTCCTTCAGAACATGAAGGTGCATTCCATCTGGTCCAGGAGATTTATCTACCCTTAGACTATTCAGCTTCCTGAGTACTTTCTCTGTCGTAATTGTGACTACACATATTTCTCTTCTCTGACACCCCTGAATGCCCGTTATATTGCTGATGTCTTCCTCAGTGAAGACCGATGCAAAATACTCGTTCAGTTCCTCCGCCATCTCCTTATCTCCCATTACAATTTCTCCAGCATCATTTTCTATCGGTCCTCTATCTACTCTCACCTGTCTTTTACTCTTTATATACTTGAAAAAGCTTTTAGTATCCTCTTTGATATTATTTGCTAGTTTCCTTTCATAGTTCATCTTTTCCCTCTCAATGACCTTCTTAGTTTCCTTTTGTAAGCTTTTAAAAACTTCCCAATCCTCTGTCTTCCCACTAATTTTTGCTTCCTTGTATGTCCTCTGCTTTGCTTTTACTTTGGCTTTGACTTCTCTGGTCAGCCACGGTTGCATCGTTTTTCCATTTGAAAATTTCTTTTTCTTTGGAATATATCTGTCTTGCACCTTCCTCACTTCTCGCATAAACTCCAGCCACTGCTGCTCTGCTGTCCTTCCCTCTAATGTCCCTTTCCAGTCACCCTTGGCCAGTTCCTCTCTCATGCCACTGTAATTTCCTTTACTCCACTGAAATACCGACACATCGGATCTTGGCTTCTCTTTCTCAAATTTCACAGTGAACTCAATCATGTTGTGATCACTGCCTCCTAAGGGTTCCTTCACTTCCACCTCTCTAATCACCTCTGGTTCATTACACAATATCCAATCCAGTACAGCTGATCCCCTAATGGGCTCAACAACAAGCTGTTCTAAAAAGCCATCTCGTAGACATTCTACAGACTCTCTCCCTTGAGTTCCAGTGCCGACCTGATTTTCCCAATCCACTGGCATGTTAAGATCCCCTACAATTATCATAACACTGCCCTTCTGGCAAGCCTTTTCTATTTCCTGTTGTATTTTGTAGTCCACATCACTGCAGCTGTTTGGAGGCCTGTATATAACTGCCATCAGTGTCCTTTTACCCCTGCGATTTCTTAGCTCAACCCATAAAGATTCTGTACCTTCCGATCCTATGTCATCTCTTTCTAATGATTTAATATCATTTCTTACCATTAAAGTCATGCCACCCTCTCTACCTAACTGCCTATCCTTCCGATACACCGTGTATCCTTGGACGTTCAGCTCCCAGAGACATGCATCCTTTAGCCACGTCTCAGTGATGGCCACAATATCATACCTGCCAATCTGTAACTGTACAACAAGATCATCCACCTTATTCCTTATGTTGCTGCATTTAAGTATAACACCTTAAGTCCAGTATTTGGTACCTTTTGCATTGATTGCACTGCAACTCATCCCAATGGCTGCAAATTTGCTCCATCACCTGCCTGTCCTTCCTGACATCCTTACTGCTCACTACTTTAGATCTATTTCTGTTTTCCCTCTCCTCCGCTCCATCATTCCGGTTCCCATCCACCTGCCAAATTAGTTTAAACCCTTCCTAACAGCTCTATTAAACCTTCCCGCCAGGATATTGGTCCCCCTAGGATTCAAGTGTAACCCGTCCTTTTTGAACAGGTCACACTTGCCCCAAAAGAGGTCCCAATGATCCAGAAACTTGAATCCCTGCTCCTTGCTCCAATCCCTCAGTCACACATTTATCCTCCACCTCATGCCATTCCTACTCTCACTGCCGCATGTTGTTCCTCCAACCTGAGTGTGGCTTCATCTTGACAGTAGAGGAGGCCATGAATAGACATATCAGAATGGGAATGGGACGTGGAATTAAAATGTGTGGCCACTGGGAAATCCTGCTTTCTCTGGTGGACAGAGCATAGGTGTTCAGCGAAACGGTCTCCCAGTCTGCGTTAGGTCTCACAATATATAAAAGGCCACACTGGGAGCATCGGTCGCAGTATACCACACCAGCTGACTCACAGGTGAAGTGTCGCCTCACCTGGAAGGACTGTCTGGGGCCCTGAATGGTGGTGAGGGAGGAAGTGTAAGGGCAGGTGTAGCACTTGTTCTGCTTACAAGGATAAGTGCCAGGAGGGAGATCAGTGGGATGGGATGGGGGGGACGAATGGACAAGGGAGTCGCATAGGGAGCAATCCCTGTGGAAAGCAGAAAGGGAAGGAGAGGGAAAGATGTGTTTGGTAGTGGGATCCCATTGGGGGTGGCAGAAGTTACGAAGAATTATATGTTGGACCCGGAGGCTGGTGGGGTGGTAGGTGAGGACAAGGGGAACCCTATCCCGAAACGTTGGCAGTGCTTCTCCCTATAGATGCTGCCTGGCCTGCTGCGTTCCACCAGCATTTTGTGTGTGTTGCTTGAATTTCCAGCATCTGCAGATTTCCTCGTGTTTGCTTTTCAAATTCACTATGAGGAAACTGGGAGGTGAGAGTAAGCATTTGGCATGGACTAGAAGGGCCGAGATGGCCTGTTTCCGTGCTGTAATTGTTATATGGTTATATAGGTCACATGGAAAATATGGTAACTCCCCACAGACAGTATCTGGGGTTGGGATCTACCGTTGTGAGGCAGAAGCTCTACCAGTTAATGATACTGATGGCTAAGAGGGTTAAATCTTGGGAAAAGGTTGCATTAACTGGGATTTTCTCTTCTCCTCGATATGGGGGACCTAGTAAGATGTTTAAAATCATTACAGTACACGACTAGGTGGAGGGGGAATTTATTTCCGCTGGTGTGAGAGCCCAGAGTGTTTAAACATGATTGAATGCTAGAACACACTCAATGGCCCGAATGGCCTGGTTCTACTCCTATGTCTTATGTTCTTATGGTCCGTGGTCATTAATCTGGAGCCAGAACATTCAGGCATCACTTCTTCTGACAAAAGATGCTGGCAGTCTGGACCCCCAAACCCCAAGCTCTTTTCCCAACGTTAATGATGGTAGCTTATTGAAAACTCAAAATCTTGATACATCTTGTTGGAAGAAGTATGTAGACCGAAGTTGGTGAAGAGGGTTAAACAGATCAATCACAATCTAGTACAATGGTAGGATGTGTTGAAGGAGATGAAGGGTTCCTTTGTCTTTATTCCTAATGAATCAGTTGCACTTTTCCAACAGCCTGCCAACTTTTAGTGGACAAGTTCCAGTGACCACCTCTCCACTGACCAGATTTACTGAAGTTGAAAGATTTCACACGCTATATTTTGAATACTCTCTCCGACTTAGTAGCTCGATGTCAATACAAGGCCCAAATCTGGATATTAAAAATAAGTTGTCTCTTCCCTCTGTCTCCACCTCCAAGTGATAGTGATGTGTTCCACTGCAAAACTGCCCAGGCAGTGGCCAGGAAGATTATGGAAACAGCACCAAATGATTTCCTGCTATTTTTCTCTTTGCTCGTGTTGCCTGCGGGATGTCATTTACAAAAACAAAATGAGAAAAAAAATCTCCAGATCAAAGGGAGCCACAAAATGTGCTAACAGAACTAAAAGGCCTTTGAAGATTAATTCCTATTGAAGTAGTTAAAAAAAAACAGCTTGTAAAAAAACCCCTCACCCAGAAGACAAAGATCCCTCTTGTTTGTCAGTTACAGACACAATCAGACCGCTCAGCCCATCTAAAATCTGCTGGAATGGATCCCGATGAAGGGTCTTGGCCTGAAACGTCAACTGTTTGTTCATTTCCATGGACGCTGATTGACCTGCTCAGTTCCTCCAGCATTTTGTATGTATATATTACACAATTTATGTACTTCATTTGACTTGATTGACAGTTCTTGATTTTTCCACATAGTGCCCGCCCCTATGCTTTCCTTTACCCAGAAGCCCACACAACATCCCAAACCTTGTTTCTCATTGAATTCAGTTATTCCTTCTCCCCCCTCACCCTGGTACGAGATTCACAATGCAGGATTCAGGATTTCAGAATCAGAATCAGGTTTATTATCACCGGCATCTGTCGTGAAACTTGTTAACTTAGCAGCAGCAGTTCAATGCAATACATAATCTAGAAGAAGAAGAAGAAAAAAATAATAAAATAATGATAATAAATAAATAAGTAAATCAATTGCAGCATACGTACGTATATTGAATAGATTAAAAATCATGCAAAAACCAGAAATAATATATATTTAAAAAATGAGGTAGTGTTTGCGAGTTCAATGTCCGTTTAGGAATTGGATGGCAGAGGGGAAGAAGCTGTTCCTGAATCGCTGAGTGTGTGCCTTCAGGCTTCTGTACCTCCTTCCTGATGGTAACAGTGGAAAAGAGCATGCCCTGGGTGCTGGGGGTCCTTAATAATGGACGCTGCCTTTCTGAGACACCACTCCCTGAAGATGTCTTGGGTACTTTGGAACTAACTAAACTTACAACCTTCTGCAGCTTCTTTCGGTCCTGTGCAGTAGCTCCCCCCTCCCTGCCCTCCCCATACCAGACAGTGATGCAGCCTGTCAGAATGCTCTCCACGGTACATCTATAGAAGTCTTTGAGTGTATTTGTTGACATACCAAATCCCTTCAAACTCCTAATGAAGTATAGTCACTGTCTTGCCTTCTTTATAACTGCATCAATATGTTGGGACCAGGTTAGATCCTCAGAGATCTTGACACCCAGGAACTTGAAGCTGCTCACTCTCTCCACTTCTGATCCCTCTATGAGGATTGGTATGTGTTCCTTTGTCTTACCCTTCCTGAAGTCCACAATCAACTCTTTCATCTTACCGACGTTGAGTGCCAGGTTGTTGCTGCGGCACCACTCCACTAGTTGGCATATCTCACTCCTGTACGCCCTCTCGTTTCCATCTGAGATTTGACCTACAATAGTTGTATTGTCAGCAAATCTGTAGATGGTATTTGAGCTATGCCTAGCCACACAGTCATGGGTATAGAGAGAGTAAAGCAGTGGGCTAAGCACACACCCCTGAGGTGCGCCAGTGTTGATCGTCAGCTAGGAGGAAATATTATCACCTATCCGCACAGATGTAGTCTTCCGGTTAAGAAGTCGAAGATCCAATTGCAGAGGGAGGTACAGAGGCCCAGGTTCTGCAACTTCTCAATCAGGATTGTGGGAGTGATGGTATTAAATGCTGAGCTATGGTCAATGAAGAGCATCCTGGCATAGGTGTTTGTTTTGTCCAGGTGGTCTAAAGCCTTGTGGAGAACCATGGGATTGTGTCTGTCTTTGACCTATTGTGGCGATAGGCAAAATGCAATGGGTCCAGGTCCTTGCTGAGGCAGGAGTTCAGTCTAGTCATGACCAACCCCTCAAAGCATTTCATCACTGTCGATGTCAGTGCTAGATGTGAGATTTAATATTCAAGATTCAAGATCATCATTCTTCTGTACTTGAGTGTAAAGGAGACTGAAATGATAGTTAACTCTAGATCCAATGCAGCATAAAAAACACAATAAGCACAGGGAGTGATTGGTATTGGACCACTGGAAAATGATGCTGGAGAGGTAGTAATGTGGGACAGGGAAATGGTGGATGAACTGGATATATATTTTGCCTCAGTCTTCACTGTGGAAGACATGAGCAGTATGCCAGAAGTTCTAGAGTATCAATGGGTAGGAGTGAGTGCAGCTGGCACTTCTATGGAGAAGGTGCTTGGGAAACTGAAAAGTCTGGAGGTAGACAAGTCTCCTGGTTTAGATGGACTACATCCAGAGTTCTATAAGAGGTAGCTGAAGAGATTGTGGAGGCCTTAGTAATGATCTTTCAAGAATCACTTGATTTTGGAATGGTTTTGGAGGACTGGAAAATTGCAAGTGTCTGTCCACACTTCGAGGAGTGAGGAAGGCTGAAGAAAGGAAACCTTTGGCCTGTTAGCCTAACATCAGTGGTTGAGGAGATGCTGGGGTTGTTTGTTAAGGTGTGATTTGGGGGTACTTGGAAGCACCTGTTAAAATAGTTTCCTTAAAGGAAAATCTTATCTGACAAATATGTTAGAATCTTTTGAGGAAATAACAGGATAGACAAAGGAGAATCAGTGGATGTTGTGTATTTGGACTTTCAGAAGGCCTTTGATAATGTGCTAAACATGAGGCTGCTTAACAAGATAAGAGCCCTTGGTATTACAGAAAAGATACTAGCATAGTATCTTAGAGTATTCAGTATTGGTTGATTGGCAGGAGGCAAAGACAGGGAATAAAGAGAGTCTTTTCTGTTTGGCTGCCAGTGACTAGTGGTGTTACACTGGGATTGGTGTTGGAAACTTTTCTGTTTACATTGTAAGTCAATGATTTTTATGACGGAATTGACGTCTTTGTGGCCAAGTTTGTAGATGATGCAAAGACAAGTAGGGGGCAGGTAGTGTTGAGGAAGAACGGAGGCTGCAGAAAACTTGGACAGGTGCAGAGAAGAGGCAAAGATGTGGCAAATAGAATTCAATGTCAGGAAGTGTATGGTCATGCACTTCGGTAGACGGAATAAAAACACAGAATATTTTCTAAACAGGGAGAAAATTCAAAAGCCTGAGGTGTAAAGAGACTTAGGAGTCCTCATGCAGGATTCCCTAGTTGTTAATTTGCAGGTTGAGTTGCTGGTGAGGAAGGCAAATGCAACATTAGCATTCATTTCGAGAGGACTAGGATATAAAAGTAAAGAAGCTGTGTAAGGTACCAGTGAGGCCTCACTTGGAGCATTGTGCGCTGTTTATTTGGGACAGGATGCGCTGATATTGAAGAGGGCTCAGAGGTTCGTAAGAATGATTCCAGGAATGAAGAATGATTGGTGGCTGTGGGCCTTCACTCACAGGAATTTAGAAGAATGAGGGGAGATCTCATTGAAACCTATCGAATATTGAAAAGCCGAGGCAGAGTGTATGTGGAGTGGATATTTCCTCTGGTGGGGCAGTCTAGGACAAGAGGGCACAGCCAAAGAGCTGATGTCCATTTAGAATGGAGATGAGGAGGAATTTCTTTAGCCAGAGGGTGGTAAATCTGTGGAATTCATTGCCACAGGCGACAGTGGAGGTCAGGTCATTGGGTGTACTTGAGGTGAAGGTTGATAGATTTTTGATTAGTCAGGGCATGAAAGGTTATGAGGAGAAGGCAGGAGAATGGGATTGAGAGGGAAATGGACCAGCCGTGATGAAATGATGGAGCAGACTTGATGGGCTGAATTGCTTAATTCTTTTCCCATGTCTTATGGTCTTATGGTAAATATAAATGATCTGGCTAAAAATGTAGATGGGTGGGTTAGTAAGTTTGAAGGCAATATAAAGATATTTGCAACTGTTGATAGTGTAGAACAATGGTTCCCAAACTTTGATGGGTTACTGCCCAATTGGCTCCCAGACCACATCCCCAGCGTCCTGCTCCCTTTCCGGCCATTACATAAACACTATGGAGAATTTTGATTTACGATGCACAGTGAAAGGAAATCAGAACTGCAAATCCAAAGCAGTGACAAATCATTGCAAGAATTGTTCAAATCTATTTAAAGCTATAAATAAAATTATTTATTTACTTAGTTACAGTATAAACAATTTTCATCAACAATCTTGGAGCACACGTTAGTAGTCCAGCTATTCACTGCATTGCTTTTTCACCTTTCAAGGAGGTGGATGGGCTCGGTGCAGTGAGATCAGCTTCTCAACATCAGGCTGAACGTCACTCAGTTGGAGTCTCAGATCCCCATTTTCAAATATTTGCAGTCTGTTTTGTTGCTTTGAAAGAAGTTGGACGACAGAACCGAAATCTCACTCCACTAAATATGGTGTTGGATAGGTAACAAAGAACTCTTGACCTTTTTCCACAGGGCAGGATAGCTTTGAGAGATTTCTTACTGCAATCAAAAGTCTTGATGTAATATATTGAACCTCAGCCTCAGCTTAAAGTCCTTTCGTAGCAAGGTCAGCTCCTCTTCCATCCTTCCTGTGAATCCTTCATTACAAGTGTTCAGGAATGGATTTATTTCCCAATCTGGAATTTGGATTGAGAGAGGATCTTGAATTCACTCTAGCACTTTGTGAATAGCTCTGGCAAATTTGATGCCTGAATGAAGTACCCAAGTCTTCAAAGAATTTAATCACAGTTTAAAAAATTGCATAAGAACATCTCAGGTGGTTTCTTTTTGAGAGCTATCTGACTTCTGTGTGGGACAGCAAGTGTTCATCATTCTCAGTAGAAAGCTCTTGGAATAGTCGAGAAAGGAAAGCATAGGACTTGATTTTAATTACCGCTATAATAGCAGTATTTAATGATTTGTATAGCCAATCACTTATGCATTTTTGTGATGAGATGTCTGTGAATTACACAGTGAATGGTAAGTATGTTAGTTAGATACAGTGTTTTACAAGAAAGTAATAACCCCACGGTTTTGTCCCGTAATTGATGGTACTTCCATCTGTTGCACAAGCAAGAATGTTGGTGAGCATAATTTCCTTCTCTTTGAAAAATTGGTGAACAACCCAAAATATTGACTCCCCTTTATACCTGTTTCTATTCTCCTTGCAAATAACAATGCTCCATCTTTTATAAAGCAAATATAACCAAGAAGCAATGAATCAGTGCCCGGCAACATTGGCTCTTCGAACTGCAGGACAAATTCTGTTGTCCTAAGAATGCTGTACGATGTGTCTTCCACATTCTCAGACATTTCATCTATTTGCCTTGGAATAGAGTTGCTGCTGAGCAGAATCACTTTAATTATTTGGTCTGGTAGCTTCTGCAGAACTGTACTCAGAACCTCCCTTACTGTTGGCAGAATCAGTCCTTCTCAAATTATATGGGGCTTTCCAGATTTAGCAATGGGCAAGGAAATGGTTTATGAAGCATGCAAACCATCACAGTTTTCCTGTGAAGTGCTGGCAAACATGTTTTGAAGAGTTTTCCATTTCTGGAAGTTTTCAGGAAGGACTGAAAATAAGCCAAGTTCTTGCTTTATCGGAGTGTATTCCCTTCAAATGCTCAAGGAGCCTGGATGGTTTGATGATTTCATTTGAAAAAAAAACTCTTTCACACAACTGACTCATTGGCGGATGTTGGTAGCTTGGTGCTGGTATAAATCCATATTTCAGGTTTCCCACACCATACTGTCTATACCTTCTTTATCGTTTGGTCTGCTTCTGCCATTTTCATTAATGACCACAGAAACTGTAGGTACAGTTTAAGTCCAACCTCAAGTGCTGTGAGCAATAAAGGGGAAAGTTATGGTGTCATCATAGCTCAGGCAAAACCTGACTCTGCCAGAAGATACATAAAGTTGGGCAGCGTTATCTCAGTTGGGCTGTGGGCTACAGTAATGCAGTTAAGATAATTTGAAAGGACAGATTCAGATGTTTACCTCATTAAATGCCTTACCCTAATTTACGGGAATTGCATCACTGTGTGATTAGAATATGGGAATCATACTAGTTAACCCTGTACCACAGTAGTAAACGGCAATAATATGTAGGTCGGGGTGCAATTCGCCCATCTTGGGAACTACTGTTGTGGAAGATTACCAAAGATATAGATCAGTTGCAGATATGAGTGGAGAAATGGCTGTTGGAATTTAATCCAGTCATGAGTAAGATGCCATGTTTTGGGAAATCACATGTAAAGAGAAATACTCTGTTGACTTCAACACCTTTAATAGTGTTGTGCAGTGATAGTGGGCTCCAAGTCCATCGTTCACTGCTCACTTTGCTAACGTATTGGAAAGGTAAATGTTACGAATGTGGAGCAACTCTGAGGGGCCGAAGGGTGCAAAGTAGCCCCCTCCTTTTTGAGAATCGCAAGATCGCTATTATTTTGGGTCTGAGACCCAGGAGATGAGAGAGATACACAGCATGCCAGGAAATGAGCGAGAGAGACGCAGAATACACAACCAGGTGGAATGTCTGCTGACATAAGCGGAACGGAACCACTGATTACTGTTATTGTCTCTTGGAGAAGGAATTGTGTATTGAGTACTGTACTATTCATTGAAGCCCCTCAGGGGACGACCAGAGTGGTCTGGTTGAGGGATTGCATCATCCCAACCTGATTGACATCTGAGACCCCGTGAGTGAGGATAAAAGACGGGTCTGGGGAAACACCCCTTTAGACGCACCAGGAGAAACACTAGAAATCCCGTGACAGCGTTTTATAGCAAAAGCTGGTGGGGGCTCGTGTGCGTCCTCCCTTCACCTGGGGTGGCGAGCTTACCACGGAAGAACGGTTTAGCTAAAGGAGAGGCCACAATTGAACGGCCACGACAACGAGACACCGACGGATCAAAATCATAAAGGAAGGTTGGAAAAACACTTGGCGGTAACTGTTCCCATTCTCCTCTCTCTCTCTCTCTCTCCAACAATTACAACACAGCGACAAACAAACGGCTGCAGCCTGTGTGAACTAAAGCGAACCTTAGATTTTCATCGGACAATTCATTATCCCCTAGACAATGATAGAGCTTGTTTCTTAATGATTATTATTATACCCGCACTTTTAGGTTTAGTATTGACGACGTATATTATCTGTATATTTGCATTGATATTATTTTTGTATATTTTTACTAATAAATACTGTTAAAAATAGTATCACCAGACTCCAACGGACGTCTCCATCTTTGCTGGTAAGTAACCCAGTTACGGGGTTCGTAACATAAAGAAGATGTTCAGCATGCTTGCCGTTATTAGCTGAGGCATTGTGTTTGAGTTAGGAGGTCATGTTGCAGTTTATAAAATGTTGGCTGGCCCACACCTGGAGTATTGCAGTCATTCTCAGAGTCAGGTTAAATATCACTGACACATGGTGGGAAGATTGTTGTTTTGTGACAATGGAATGTATAACATTAAAAAAACTTATAAGTTACAGTATGAAGTATATATTTCAATTAAATAAGTAGTGCAAAAAGAGAGAAAAAAATGATACTGTGTACATGATTGAGCAGTTCATCCTGCTCTTCTTGGACTCTGGTATAATTGTCACCTTTCTGAAGCAGATGGGGAGCATTGATCTCAGCAGTGGGAGATCAAAGATCTTCTTGAACACTCCGACCGGTTAGTTGGCACAGATGTGTTCCCTACCAGGTACACCATCAGGGCCTGACGCCTTGCGAGTGTTAGCCATCCTGAAAGATGCTCAGAC
Source organism: Hemitrygon akajei (assembly GCF_048418815.1). Lineage (NCBI taxonomy): Eukaryota > Metazoa > Chordata > Chondrichthyes > Myliobatiformes > Dasyatidae > Hemitrygon > Hemitrygon akajei. Next base: position 38,592,548 of record NC_133131.1, read on the forward strand.
GTCGGCATCTGAGACAGAGATCACAGAATCACCAATTGCTGCAGGGATTCGCACAGGTGTAGTTTTATTCTCTCTTTCAGAGCGTATATCAAAGGTGTTGAGCACACCTGGGAGTGAGGCATCACAGCCATTCGTGATGTTAAGTTTCAGCTTGTAGGAAATAATGGCCTGCAAACCCTGCCAGAGCTGACATGCATCCAATTCCTTCTCTAACTTTATTCAGAATTGTTTCTTCACTCTTAAAATAGCTTTCTGTAGGTCTCAACTGGACTTCTTGTATAGCTCTTTGCTTAGAATGTATTTCTCTTGCTGATAGAACAGAGATTATAGACAGAATTTGCATTTAAGGTAAGAGGGTGTAAGTTCAAAGGAGCTGTGTGGTGCAAGAGGTTAGTTGGGTATCTGGAAAGCACTGCAGGGGTGGTAGTGCAGACAAAATTGAAAGAGATGTTTAAGAGGCTCTTAGATACATGAAAGTGCAGAGAACGGGGGAGGGGATATGAACTGTGCATAGGGAGAAAGGATTAATTTAATTAGACATTAAGTTACTAGTTTAATTAGTCTGACACAACATTGTTGGCCCAAGAGGTTGTTCCTGTGCTCTGCTGTTCTGTTTCTCTGCAAACTATTATAGTTTTTCATTAAACCCCATTAATCGCTAACAATTACATGTCTCTGGTTGCAATGCCATCTCCAGTGAATAGCCCACTGGTTTTGACTGATGCACAATGAATGAGCGCTTGGGCAAGATTCCCATGGTTGACCTTTAAGGTTCAGTGGGCTGGGGAGAGGGTGGAAAAAAGCAGTAGTAAATTTATTTCGCAACAGTGAAGGATCACATGCGTCTTAAAGTCATGAACAGCTTGCCGGGACTATCCTGGAGTTATGCCCTGTGGACAACAAGAAATCATGTGGCCTTGTTGCTATAACATTTTGACTCTAATGCAAGAAATGCAAGTTTGAATGCATTCATTACTTAAAATGTGCTTCTTTTGTTGATAGCCAGAGCACAGATTATAGACTGGACTCAACACAAGGCATCATTGAGATGTTAGTTTTATGATCACTGTGAATCTTATTTATGTATGTCCTTGATGAAAACAAATTTAGAGTCTCTGCTTACATTTTCACACATCCCTTCCATATCCTGTCTTGGGACTCAGGCACCAGGGAATGAAGTTTTCACAGTGCTTGTTATTATATAACAATTCTGGTTTAGTTTTGCTGATAATTTGAACTTTTCCAAAATAAGCAGATGGAAAAATCTCCCCAAACGTTCAAGTTTGAAATGCACAGACCTGGGGTTTCTCATTGCTCAAGTGTCTAGCTTACTCTCCGTTCAGTCACTAGGATATGACTTACTTACCGATTTTTAAAAAAGCGTTTAGTTATGCTGTGTTGTTCACAATCCCACCTGTTTTATTGTCAATAAAATTTTTCTAAGAGGTAGGGAAAATAAAGTTGTAGAATCACAGAGCACGGATAATGAGCCTATGCACTGATTGCATATTGATCATTGACGACCAATTTACACTCCAATTTCTGCTTTCCCCACATATTCATCTACTCCACCACCCCGCCCCGCCCCCCCAAGAGTCTACCACTCACCTGCACACTAGGGGCAATACACAGTGGCCAATTAGCATTGTTGGGATGTGGGAGGAAACTGGAGCCCACAGCTTCACGGGGAGAGAGTGCATGGTCCACACAGCAGGCACCAGAGGTCAGGTGGACCTATGAGGTGGATCTCCTGGCTGTACCGCAGTGCTGCCACCTGCTGGCTGGTTCCTTCACAATGAAATGCAGGGATTGGCAATGAGGGTTTTGGTGATGTCTAATGGTTCCAACTTTCCTTCGGTGTTTTTTTTCTACAGCTGTGGCTTGGCCCTTTATGCAGACTACACATTGTGTCTGGACTCCTTCTGACCCGCAAGGTCAGACTTCCAGTGGCTATTTACCCGGGCTCAGCAAACCGTGGAGTGGGGGCTCCGTAAAGATGGAATAACCTTTGACCCTGCTGAAAAACTTCGGCAGAAGTGACAGCAGTAATGTCCGAAGGAGAAGAAGTGGCTGAAAGGGATGAAGATGAGGTAGATTTTTCCTTCAGTCTCCTTGCTGCGAATGTGTCACTGACCCACGTTACTCCTGGAGGCTCCAGATGTCAGGGACATCTGCTGCAAAGCAGAGAAAGCAGTTTCACCCACTGAACCGCCTGTCACTGGATGTTTTATTATTATTCAAAGGATCTGGACCAGGTTTAATATCACTGGCATATGTTATGAGATTTGTTGTTATGCGGCAACAGTACAATGCAATATATAACAATAAAAACTGTGAATGGCAGTAAGAAGTGGATATATATTTAAAAAGTTAAATTAAATAAGTAGTGAAAAAAGAGGAAAGTAACTAGTGAGGTAGTATCCATTGGTTCAATGTCCATTCAGAAATCAGATGGCAGAGGGGAAGAGGCTGTTCCTGAATTGTTGGGTGTGTGTCTTCAGGCTCCTGTACCTCCTCCCTGATGGTGGCAATGAGAAGAGGGCATGTCCTGGGTGATGATGGATACCGTCTTTTTAAGGCATGGCTCCTTGAAGATGTCCTGGATGCTGGGGAGTCTTTGGCCATGATGAAGCTGACTGAGTTTACAATTTTCTGCAGCTTATAGTGATCCTGGGCAGTGCCCCCATACCAGACAGCGATGCAGCCAAATAGAATGCTCTCCACGGTACATCTGTAGAAATTGGGGAGTGTCTTTAGTGACATACCAAATCTCCTCAAGCTCCTAATGAACTATAGCCACTGTTATGTCTTCTTTGTAACTGCATCGATATGTTGGGCCCAGGATAACTCTTCAGGGATGTTGACACCCAGGAACCTGAAATTGCTCACCCTTTCCACTTCATGAGGACTGGTGTGTGTTCTTTCATCTTATCCTTTCTGAAACCCACAGTCAATTCTTTGGGCTTACTGACATTTAGCGCAAAGTTACTGGTGCAACGCCATTTGACCAGCTGATCTGTTTGAGTTGGCACGGACTAGATGGGCTGAAGTACTGTTTCTGTACTTCTCTATGACTGTACCTCACTCCTGTATGCCCTCTCATCACCATCTGAAATTCTGGCAACAACAATTGTGTGGTCAGCAAACTTATAGATGGCATTTGCGCTGTGCCCAGCCACACAGTCATGGGTGTAGAGAGATTAGAGCAGTGGGCTAGGCACACTTCCTTGAGGTGCGCCAGAGCTGATCGTCAGCAAGGAGGATATGTTGTCACCAATCCGCACAGACTGTGGTTTTCCGGTGAGGAAGCTGAGGATGCGGTTGCAGAGGGGGGGTACAGAGGCCCAGGTTTTGGAGCTTTTTGATCAGAGCTGTAGGAGTGATAGTGTTAAACACTGAGCTGTAGTCAATAAACAACAGCCTGACATAAGTATTAGTATTGTCCAGCTGATCCAAGGCCGTGCAAAGAGCCCATGAGATTGCATCCACTGTAGACCTATTGTGACGATAGGCAAACTGCAGTGGGTCCAGGTTCTGTGCTATGCAGGAGTTGATTCCAGCCATAACCAACCTCTCAAAGCACTTCATCACATGGATGTGAGGGCTACTGGATGGTGGTTGTTAAAGCAGCTCACCCTGCTCTTCTTGGGCACTGGTTTGATTGTTGTCCTTTTGAAGCAGGTGGGAACTTCCGACTGTAGCAACGAGAGACTGAGAATGTCTTTGAACACATGGCCAGGTGGTTGGCATAGGTTTTCAGAGCCCTACCAGGTATACCACTGGGGCCAGTCACCTTGCAAGGTTTCACCCTCTTGAAAGATGTTCGGATGTTGGCCTCTGAGTTAGAGATCACAGGGTCACTGGATGCTGTAGGGATCTTCATAACTGTTATTTTATTCTCCCATTCAAAGCGAGCATAAAAGGCGTAGAGCTCATCCGGGAGTGAAGCATCACTGCCATTTGTGATGTTAGGTTTCACACCATCCTTTGTAAACTCCAGAGGCTGTTGTGCATGAAAATCACAAGAGATCAGTAGATTCTGAGATACTCAAACCAACCCGCCTGGGACCATCAGTCATTTCAAGGTCAAAGTCACTTAGATCACTTTTCTCCCACATACTGATGTTTGGTCCAAACAACAATCAACTTCGTGAATACATTTGTGTTCTTTTATGCACTGAGTTGCCACATGATTGGCTGATGAGATATTTGCATTACCGAGCTGGTGTTACTGGCCACTGAGTGTATAAGCAAGCATAAAGAAAATCGTACTGATGACTTACTGATAAAGTGATGACTTAAACCCTAGTCCAACATTGTCTTGCATGCCTCCCTGTTGATTATTTTTGCCATTAGCCTGTGCTGAGGGGTAGGTTATTGTACCCAGTTAATCTTCTGGCCGGTCTTTGGGATCTGGGAAGAGAAAGGGACACCTTGAAGCAGTTGGAAAAGACGGAGAAAAGACGGGATGGCTCGATGTGGTATTTCCAAGCCAGGCTCGGATTTCATTTCCTCTTCACACGTGCACGGGGAGGTGATGTAAACGCTGCTCAGACAGCCGCTGAGGTCAGGATTGAAACCGGGACTCTGCAGCCATGAGGCTTCATAAAACTGCTGTCCTGAATTTTCCATGCATTATTCCCACTTGACTTCATTAGTTCCGATATTAACTCCAGCCACAGTCCTCAGTCCCTGATTTAGCTCTAACTGACAAAGAAGATGCAGAGAACACCAGCAAAAACAGCCACGGGGAGGATGAAATATTTAGACTGCAGGACGATGGAGATGGTCACAGGATAATATGCCAAATTACCACAGACGTGTAGGGTAGGCCTGCCTGAATTCGGAAATATATACAGAACTTTGTTCTGAACTCTGTTACGGCTAGAGAATACCAGAAGGGTAAATTCTTTGAGGCTATTTTCAAAGCCTGCTTGTGAGAATCCCAAAAGCAGGAATTTAGGGTAGCTTTGAGCACAGTAAGAGCATTTATTGGGAGCCCAGTGGCAAAGGGAGAAGGAGAGTCTTCTCCTTCTGGTAAGATGGTGGCACGCTTGAATGCAGTGGCTTCTATGGGGGCATATAAACACCGTGGCTACCAGAGCAGGTCAAAGGCTAGGAATCC